>NW_007255635.1:146349-351865 GCF_000164805.1 Carlito syrichta
GGTTCGTATGGTTTGAGGTTTTACATTTAGGTCTCTGATCCATTTGGAGTTAACCTTTGTGCATGGGGATAGATGGGGTCCTGTTTCAATCTTCTGCATGTGGTCAGCCAATTTTCCCAGCACTATTTACTGAATAGGTTCTCCTCTCCCCATTGGTAGGTGGTGGGGGCTTTGTCGAAGATGAGTTGGTTGAGAAATTGAGGTTTTGCTTCTGGAATCTCAATTCTGTTCCATTGATCTATATGCCTGTTCCTGTACCAATACCAAGCTGTTTTGATGATTGTAGCTTTATAGTACAGTTTGAAGTCTGGTATTGTGATACCACCTGCTTTGTTTTTTTTGCTGAGGATTGTTCTGGCTATTCTTGGACGTTTGTGTTTCCATATGAATTCCTGTGTTGTTTTTTCTAGGTCTGATAAGAATGTTGTTGGTAATTTAATGGGTATTGCATTGAATTTGTAGATTGCCTTAGGTAAGATGGACATCTTCACAATGTTGATTCTTCCGACCCATGAGCATGGGATATTTTTCCACTTGTTCGTGTCAGCTTTGATTTCTTTGAGCAGTGTTTTGTAATTTTCATTGTAAAGGTCTTTCACATCTCTGGTTAGGAAGATGCAACAACACTTTCTTGTTAAACAAAGTAATTGAAGTTGTCAGATACTGATGTTCCAAAGACCTCCTTAACTCTTTCCTTAACTTCTTCCTCAGCTACTCTCCCCAGAATAAAAATTGAAAATATTTGATTGCTGAAGTACTTTGGAAGTAGTGGAGTTATTCAGTATATGCTATTAAACAGTATATTCTATCAAACAAATATTTTGCAAAGAATACCCTCTGGAACATGAGAGCAATGTCTTTTCTCAGGGAGCAAGGGATAAATATGGGTTTTGGTTGGAGGTAATGGAGGTGTGCCTGCCTGAGCTAACAGTTTTAGTTCAATAAATAAAAATTATCAAACTAGTTATTCAAACACTTGAATAGACATAGTACAATGCTTTTATTTAATCATGCTCTGTGTTTTGAGAATTTACTGACAAATTCAAAATTAAGGAATTGGTTCATCAATCTTCTTCTACTAAGGGTCAGCTTCTCATGTTCACACATTAGATTTTCCTGATAATACACTTCTTAAACACTACACATATCACAATTCACATGGTCTTGTACACAATGGCTATACTCAGAAGGAAATACCATGTGTGTGAATAAAGATTCAACTACCATGAAAGGTGTCATAGTATTTTACAAAATAATAAAAATATATACATGTTCTTAATGCCCAAATATTTAAATAAAATATGGAATAGCTAATTAATGTAAATATCATGAATCTATTAAAATAATGATACTGAGCCCTTCCCTTGGTATTTACACAAAATAGTTAAAAACTTACATCCACACAGCATCTTCATCAATTGAAATAAATGTACTATTCTGGTGGGAGATGTTAACATTCTGATATATAAATAGTTTCTTGAAAATTTTATTAGCATGACTCAGTCCTGAATTGTATGTTATTTAGAATTTAAAGAACATAAAAACCCATAAATCAGTTAGTCAGCAGGTCCAACCAACTTTATAACAAAGATAACTTTAAATTAAATCAATCAGTTATCTCAGTTTTTTAAGAAGGTAAGTTTGACACAAATGAACCATAGGTTCTCACCTTCTTTATTTTTCCATATAATAGAGTACCTTTGAGAACAAATTCTCTCAAAATCTTATTTTATCTGCGAACTGTCAATTCCTCCAAACCCCAGCAGAAACCTGCCAACCACATAAAGTTAAGTTTATTAAACCTACTGCAGTGAGAGAGAAGACCACCTGGATAAAGAGCTTAGAAAAGGAACGTAGTTAAGCAGGTATCTCAGTGAGTTTTGTTTGTTCTCAGTTTTGTTAAATACAAGGAAAGTAGTGGGAAAGTAGGCCTGGTCCAAGTGTCATTTCACAGGGACAGGAAATTATTTTGGTTTCAGATCTCACAGCCAACAAAAGCTCATAACTACTGATAATCTTATCTCAACAAACCTATAATGTATCTACAATTTAGGTTGAGCTAAAGTAGCAACAAAATCAACAAAATAAAATGATGTTCATTCATTGAAGTTTCAGGTAGACCCACACAATTCATATCTCCAAACTCTTTATAAGCTGTTTGAATGTTAATGTGGAGTGGCATTTTGCTTTAGAATGTATGAAAATGGAAACAAATGAGTTTAATATACACAACAGGCTTTGACAACATGACTTCTTCGACAGATGTCCTATACTACTTCCCACACTTTCATCCTTAAAAAGCACAGTCTACTTGCCAAGAAATAAACTGTTGCCAATGTTCAGCTGCAAAAGAATTTCCAACAATAAGAACCAGCAGAAAGAATTAAAACTCTTAAGCTTACTTACAAATAACCAAATGTCTTGTGTCATTATATAGTTGCAAGATGAGAAGTAATCATGCTGTAAGTTCTTGCTCTGTTAACTAACTGGTTGAGCAAAGAGGTTATCTTTGGCAAACAAGGCTCTGTATTTGGTTGCCAGATGAGTTTTAAAAATCTGCTAATTCATTCATCTTTCCCAGATGGCCAGCCAGCATTAGTTGAGCAGCGGCCATACATATACACACAAGAGTTGGATGCCATTCACCGCCTATCTAAGAAAAGAAGTCATAGAACTCATTTGATGTCCAATTTACTCACCATGACAGGATGGACCTTAATTAACAATATGAGGCAAAAAAAAAAGTAGCACATCAGTGACCCGATATAACATTTTATGGCTAGCTAGTATCACCACGAGTTTAATTTAGCCAACACCATCATTTACTGCCTTATATCTTATTTTTAATGTTCTCTCTTTTGGAATGAACTATCAACTACAAGGTGAAAAGATACACAGCTTATTTGTCCTTGAATTCTTCATAGTGTCTTGCACTTTTCTCTACACATAGTGCCACAGTACACTGTATAGTTCGTTGCACATAGTAGATGCTCAGTAAATATTTGTTACAAAAAAGACTAGGGGGATTTACTCTTCAGTTTGCCTGAATAGGATACAGCTAGTGTCCTGGAACATGATTACACAGTGCTCTCCTTATGATTCTCAGAAGTGTCAATAGATTATAAATTATCTGGCTCTGGAATTGTACACACACAAAGTTGCCTGCAGCTCAAATGTGAAGACTGAGGCATACTCATTATTGTTCCTCCAAATCTACCTCTCTGTACCCTACTTTTTCTAGGGTCTGCATTGATGATCCAAGAAAAACAAAAACAAAAAAAAATAGATAAATTCATGATAAACTAAATCAGATTGACTAAATTTAGTGAAGAAACAAAAGACATTCACATAGAGATAAATCAGGCGGGCAAATATTACCTTGGATGTTCTCTATTAGATGATACAAAAGTCATCCCCCTACATTTAAATCCAGACAGCAGTGAAACATCATTGCTATTGGTCAAATATCTCTAGGTCCCTGAATTCTTTCAGCAAAATTCTGAAGTCATTTGTGATAGAGAAATAAATCAAGAATGAGGGTGTTGGTTTCAGAGCCAAGTGACTTTGGTTCACAATCCTGCACTGCCATAAATGGCTTAGGTAACTCTGGTAGAGAAATGATACGTTTCTAGTGTCCGTTTCCATGACAACTCATTCACTCATTCAACAAATATTTATCAAGTTGCTATTCTAGGTGTTGGGAATCCAGCAGCAAACAAAGCAGACAAATATCCTGCCTTATGGAACTGACATTCCAGTAGAGACAGGTAATGAACATGTAAGTAAATAAAATATACAAGAGAGATGATAACTGATTTGGAGAAAAGTCAAGAGGCACAAGGAGCTCAGGGATTGGGTGAGGAGGGGGATTGCCTCATGCCATGGAGCCCTTGGGGTTAGGGTCTGGGGGATGTGGGATGACTCAGGGGCTGGTCTTTCTGTGATGACTGACTCAGAAAGAGATAAAGGAGAAACAAGACTATATTGAGGTGAGGAGGCAGGTATGGGCATGGGCAGTGCTTGGTACAGTATTTGTTAAATGAATGACTAAATAAATGAGTGAATGAACAATGCTTCAACAGATATTATCTGCAGTCTTAAGAGACAGAAAATCTGTTACCTGTAGAAAAAAAAACGAATGAAGCTAACATGACCCGAACTTAACCGTTGTTAAGATTCTACAAGTTTCGAAACTGAAGACTGAAACATCCTTCTTAATTAATACAAGAGATACAGTTTTTCTGTCATGATTCATTCCTTTGTTGATGGACTGTGTTAATTTGGATAATTTAATATACACAACAGTGATTTAGCAGTCACTGAGACAGTTTCCCTATTAAATTTGATGAATTAATCCCAAATCCAGGTAACAGAACGTAAAAGCAATTCTAGAAAACATAAAGTGTTAACAAATTAAGAGCAGGAGTAAAACAGCTACAAGTAGCATAAGACCTTATTATCTACCTTAATTATTTAGCAACAGAAACTAGTTCTAAAATTTTAAACAGCTTTTAAAAATTTTAAACATCTGTATTCCCCTCAGATAAATAATCAGTTACAAATTCATGAACTAGTCACTACTGATGATAATTACAGTTAATATCTATTGAGCATTTATTTACTTGGTGCCATGAAGCACTATGCTAATAAATTTTCATCTAATTGATTTTCACTGTTGAGAGTGTCTTTGGAAACAATAAGAAATGTAGTCTTTCCCTAACGTGTCATCATTCTCCAAAGAGAAGCAAGTATCTGGTCCTGGCATGAGGAATACCCTGCTTCATGTGGCAGCAGGCTCATCTTTGAGCAAATATGAGTGTTGAAAAGTTCTTTGTACCAAAGTTTTATTTTCCTAAAAATGCTACTACCCCTTGATCCTAGATGTAGCCATTCAGAAACAAGACCTGGCTGGGTATGGTGGCTCATGCCTGTAATCTCAGCACTTTGGAAGGCTGAGGCAGGTAGACTGCTTGAGCCCAGGAGTTTGAGGTCAGCCTGGACAACATAGCAAGAACTCATTTCCACCAGAAAAAAAAAAAAGAAAATCAAAAATTAGCTGGGTATGGTGGCAGTATGCCTATAGTCCCAGTTATTCAGGATGCTGAGGGGGAAGGATCTCCTGAGCCCAGGAAGATGAGGTTGCAGTGAGCCGTGATCGTGACACTGCACTCCAGCCTGGGCAACAAAGTGAAACCCTGACACAAAAAAGAAAAAAGGAACAAGTCTGATTCTTTGATTCTTTGATTCTGACAGCCTATGATTATCTAAAGAGAGCTTTTCATTCTCACCCTTCTATTATTTGTCTCAGTTATTTTGATTATTCCTAATATGTTATGATTTCCAGATGTTTCACAATCCTGGCAACATATTTCTGGACTGATTCCTCTTGTTAATTCCTCTTCAAGTGTGTTATCTAAAATTAATCCAACATCCCAGGTGTGATATGATGATTGCAGGGCAAAGAGAGTCATCCAGTGTCATTTCTCTGTTGACTATACTATGCTATGATTGAGGCTTAAGATAGAATTCCCTACATCTTCTTAAGTTATCTCCTTTAGGCCTTCACCATTCAATTCAGATTGTGAACTTGAAATGACAGTCATTTTTTTTTAAAGTTGAAGTCTCACTCTGTCGCCCAGACTGGAGTGTAGTGGCACACTCTGGACCACCGCAGCCTCGACCTGCTGGGCTCCGGCGATCCTTCTGCTCAACCTTCCAAGTAGCTGGAACTACAGGCATGCGCTACCATGCCTGGCTAATTTTTTGATTTATTGTAGAGATGAGGTCTCGCCAAGTTGCCCAGGCGGGTCTTGAATCCCCGGGCTCAGGCAATCCACTCACCTCGGCCTCCCAAAGCACAGGATTACAGGCTGAGCCACCGAGCCTGGTCATTTTGTTTTAGCAAGTTTAAATAATTGTTGATCCTGCTTTCATATTCCAGAATGTTTACTATCCCTTTCAAGTACAGGTATCTATGGATATGTTTGACTGAAAGATTAATCTTCCACCCAAGTATTTATTCTTTGTCCTATTGTTCAACTGATAACAAACATATTCAGCTGCATTTTCATTCAGCCTATACATCCATCCATTGTATCTACCATTATATTATACCACAAGAGACTTTTTTCAAATACCTTACCACAATCAAAATATACTATTTCTATAGCCTACTCTGTGTTTGCCAGACAAGAGATAGTGAGATTATAACTGATTTGTGTAAACTGGGAAATGCAAACGATAATAATGGGCTTTAGGACCAGGTATTTTTATTAATTACACTGAATGCTTTATGAGAGAGAAGTAAAAGAAATGACAGATCACCCAGATATTAAATTGACTTCGTAATACAAAAAAACCAATTTAGTTGAGACCAAAGCAGTGTAACTTGTGGAAAACATCAAATAGTGAACACCAGTTGGGGAATGAAGTGTGATCTGCCAACATCAAGTCTATATAGCAGATAAGTTGGTGACAAATCAGCAAGTTAACAGCTTAATAGAAAAGCAAGGAGGTCAAATTGCAACATCAGGGTCTTTGAGCTCATTCTCCTGTTATAGACTCCTTGATTAAATGCAATCCCATGCTCAGCATGAAGACTGACATTCAGAAAAAAATTCACAGGAGCATGTAATGTGACTAAGAACAAATATTTAAGTAAATTGGAACCTTTTTGCCTGGAGATGGGACGACAGGTGTGATTTAACAGTATGTTTTGGAGAGTTTTTGCAAAAAATAATGATGCTTACTGTATTCCATCTTCTCTCAAGAAATAAGAAAATGTGTGATTATAAAGAGAAGCAGAGGGAATAGAAGCCGCATCTCAGGAAGGTTACCTGACAGTAGAGGATTATTAAGCAGTGGGCGCTTGCCAGGAAAACTGCACAATATCCTCAAGGGCCCTTTCATCCACGCCCTACTACCAGAGGTTCACACAGGAATAGCCCAGGCTCACAGTAGATAACTTATGCACCTGAATTAACTGTAGGTAGAAGTCATTGGCCTGCACCATCTTGAACATGCGCTACTAAAAGCAACTTAAAAACAAACAAATAAGAAAAACCTTTTCCAATCATTTCACATTTTCAAAGAAATCAACTAACAGTTAATTATCATTCATTTGACCTTACAAAAATCCAGCAGAGTGGGAAACTGTGAAAGACACAAAAAGAAAATGGAATGGCCCTGTCCTTGCAAAGTTTATAATATTTTTCAGAAGAAAAGACTTAAACACATGAATAAATTTGCAGTTAATGTGAGACAGTGCATAGTATGTGGCTCAAATACGAAATGCTATAAGAGCTCAGGGAAAGCGAAATCAAAATCAATATCTACCCTGAAGTAAACTAAAACTAATTCTGTTGACACAGAGACTCCTGTTCTATATCAGTCTAGGCAGGCAACAGAATCCCTGAAAAAAAAATTGATTGTGTAGTTTCTAGAATATAAATAGGACACTCTGATCCTTTCTCCTATCAGTAGACAAAAAGATGTATTTAAAGATAGCAAATATGATACCCAAAGGCTTCCATTATGTTACCTTCAAAGATGGCATATGTTTGTACTTTATTTTTTTTTTATTTCCATAAAAGAAATGGCAGAATTCCTGAACTGCATGTTCCGTTTAGAAAAAAAAGCATGTAATCTGTTGTTCTCTTTTCTGTAGGGGAAAATCAATGTGTAATTACATGGAGACAGAAAAGGCTAGGTCATCTGAATTACCAATGTCATTGCTATTATGAATAACAGAGTACAGTATCTAGAATGTATTTAACATGTGATTATTTTGCTATCATGAACAATGTTAATCCTCAAAAGAACAGATGGTACAAACATATTTTAAATTATTCAATGAAGTGTGCTTTTGAAATCACAAATGTGTATTAGTAGAGTGGATCCACTTGGCATTTAACCCTTGCGTATGTCTTTGCCCTCATATATTGTAAGAGATAACCCTAGGTCAAATGAGGAATGCCTTTTGATTTTTAAAATCTTGACCTTTTGGATATAAAGGCGATAGAAAAGAGGTATGGGGGGAAAATCAGAGAATTTCATCTGAGATTTTTTAAAAAGAGAGAAAGAGAAATATACAATTTTTTTCCTCTTTTAATTTTTGTATTAAAATTGTGGGGTACAATTCAGGGTTAGGTATACAAATATTCATTGTGCAGGTACCCTTATTGATGAGGTGTGCCTCCCTTCCTCAGGCAGTTATCAACTGTCAATCCCACCCCACCACAGTTTCCCGCTACTTTCAATCCTTTTCTTATAGTAATATGGTAACAACTTTTCTTGGGTGGCAAAATAGGAAAACACTTAGATGGTAGTCTTTTCTTAACAAGTTCCTAAGTGTTTAGACTATTTGAGATCAAGGAGGAAAGTACCTAAACCTACTCTCTAATTCTCTACTTTAATGACACCTTCTTCACACAAAACATAAGATTTTGGCATGTCATCTGAATGTTTAGAAGCTCATGAGAACCAGAGTACATTGTCTTTTTGCTTTGAACTATTTATTGTTAGTAGAGTGAGAAAACAAGAAAGGTCCCCCTGGGGGGGGGGAGTTCAAAATAGCAATAGACAAACCCAGTGCTTGGTTACAGACCTGGAGCCTTGCTCAAGCTATAGATAAAGTGGAATATAATATCAACACAGAAAGGAAACAAAAGGAAATGCTATGTCATGTCAGAGGTACAGGATGGAGTGGATGAATTGGTCCTCCACATATGGCCAGTAGGCCTGAGTTAGCTGAACATACTGTTCATTTCTTTTTCTTTTTGATCTAATACTTAAAGCGTGTGGAAAATGTCACACAGAAGTTGAGATTTGAGCTTCTATTGAAAATTTACGAGGTCTAAAACATAGAGGCCTCCTTCCTACATAGTGCTAGCTACCTCTTCAGACAGGGCAAGCATTGTCCAGTTAGACATTATTCTCCTGGCTTCTATAACTGTGTCACTTTAAGACCCTTCAAGTGAAACTTTGAACTGGGAAAAAATAAATGTGCTACCATCTGGTCAAATTCCAGTCAAACTAGTTAGTTCTAATCAAATTCTAATCAAAATTTTAGTCAAACTAGCTAATGCACCTAACCTAGTGTACATCCTGGCCTTTCTACCACATTTACCTACCAGGACCTATTTTTAACTTTTTACAAAGCACTTAACTTGAATTTCAATAGATCAGAAATAACTTCATTTGTTATGTATCAACAATTATCTACTATATTATGAAAAAATGTTTTCATTTACCAATACAGACCTATATTTAAACCAAGATCAACATGGATGAAGGAAGAATCACTCAATAGCACATATTTTCATGTACTCAAGAAATATGTATCATGCTTATGCCAGGAAATACTGACATGTATTATTGGTCTAGTTTCTGGTAATGTGTTTAAAGTTTCTGATAATTCTGTTCCCAACATTTATGGTACACGAAATTAACCTCATGCAGACTAAACTGCCCGAATATAGAGATTCTGCTGCAATTTGTTTGTAGTTGTAGGCAGTCAATTTTTTAATTTAAGAAGAATTTAAGACTACTGTCTTCGTCACCTTGCTAATAGCAATTAATAAAGTCAAAATTATTTGATATCATGCAGACAAAACAACACAAATTATAACTTTTCAACTATATTCAGGTGACATATAGGCATAGCATAAATTCAGTCTTAATCAAATGCTTTGGATTGACTAAAGAATATTTCATAGTTTGGGAATTATGCCACGTTGCATACATATGCATGCATATACCTATGTACCTTTATGGGGAAAGAGGACAAAAAACATTTTAGAAAAATATATTGCCTCCCATGCCTCAGAATATAATGTATTTTCAATAAGAAGAAGAAGAAAAAGCAAGATACACAGCAGTGGTTTTTAAAGCAATCTTTTGTCTCCCAGATGGTCATGCATAACTGACCGTTGACTAAGTATACATGAATTCCCATGGTTGATTTAAAGACAACATCCTAATAACTAAATAATTGATCTAATAATTTGCCAGTTTTGGTTTTTCTTATAACAGAGGCATTTGTTTAATAACATTATAGTTTTTACTGAAAATAACTGTAAAAATAATTTAATTTGGTCATAATGTTGGGTATATATGCATTATATAAAATTTGTAGTTCTTTATAGCTAAAATATGATATAGATATTAATATAATTCATAGATAGTTTCATTTATATTCATTTTAAATAATTACTAAGTAAACTACTTATAAAATAACGGATGATTCTTCAAATATATATACCATATGCAAATTCAAATCAGTGTTTCCTATATAGTTGATTTCAACAGAAAAATAGAGCTTGCTTGCTGAATGAATAGATAGTGAACGTTACTAGGACTAAAAACATTTCTGGCATGCTCTTTGGAAATTATCATTACAGGCCATTTATAGTGTACATAAGAAAACTGCCTCTTAATATTATAGTTAATTTCCATTTTGACCCACAATAGCGTTAGCTAACTGGATCACTCACTTTAATCATCAGACATAATGCCAAAATATTTTTGGCAGCTTCAAAGGACATCTTTCTTCAGCAGATGGAGATTTGCCATCAATGAGTTTAAAAATCATGTGTAGCAAGGGCTCTCGAGAGAAGTTCAAAAGGAGAATCCCTGAAACATTTGAACAATGGCAACATCCCCAGAAGATATTGCTCATGCAGAGCTTCCCACAGGCATCATTTAGAAAGGCTTAAACTTCATTACATCAATGTCTAACTTCTGCTGTGCTCTAGTTAATCTTTCTCCCTCTTTTCTTGTTTGCTTGTCCTAAAAAACAGTAGAGCAAAATTTGTGCAATTTTCAGAGTGAATATAAGATGTTCATGCTCTAGTTAGACTTTTTTGGTGGGGCAGATTTTAACACAATCTATAAAATGCCACATCAGAAATAATAAAAAATATGTATTGCTTTACACATTCTTTTAGTGACTTTGCATCATCTATGCAGGTAATAGATTAGAGATCTGTTTTTGGAGATCTTATTAAGGGTCAGACTTGTCAGAATATGAGCGTTACATCAGCAGTTTACTACCCCGGTTCTCTGGTACTGTTAGATGGGTCAGACTTAGTAGTGGCCAAACTCGATGTTATATAGACTCTTAAGTTCATGAAGGAAAATCCAAGAATCTCACCTTCAATTCAACAAGACTACAACTGAATCCATCAGCTTCTCCTTCCCTAATTGGCTTCCTCATACTTTTTCATCTAGCAAACTCCTTGATCCTATAATATTTCACTGTTTGCAAGACTGTTTGCTGGAATGAGAGAGGTTTAAAGGGAAGGAAAGCAAATAAACACTCCCTTATGTATCTAGTAATTCACTAATAGCCAACAAATTCTTACTAGGGTGTCTGTTGTATGCCAACAGCACACTAGGTTCTGAGAGATTAATATTACATTGTTCCTGTCCTCAAAATGCCCAATGTCAAATGAAAAAGAGAGAGTAGTAAACCAAGTACAACAAAGTATGTAAAACACTACTAGACTGACGTGTGAGTTTTTAAACATCGCCACAGAAAAAAGAGGAGTAATTTTTCAAAATGAGGAATTAACATTAGGTATGTATGTTAAAAACTTTTTGTAGTTTTTGTAATTAACGTAGAAGAGTGTGATAGATGGTGTTATTGTGTATACATTTAACAGCTTTTTGAATCATTCCTGTGTAACATTTATATTTCCTGCCTTACTGATGCCAAGTTGGCTGTGCAACTTGCTTTGGCCAATGGCATGTACATGGAAGAGACGTATGGCATTTCTGAACAAAAGCTTTAAAAGTCACAGTATGGTCCTACCATCCCCTCATTTTTTCTGCCTTCTCACAATAGGAGTTCATTTAGGGTTGGTTCCAAAATGAAAGGGATAAGGAACAGAGCAATATCAACCAGCCAAGGACATGTAACATAACAAGAGCAAGAAATCAAACTTTGATGCACCAAAACATACAGATACTATGGATGTAGCCACCGAAATATTAGGGTGGTTTGTCACCTCAGCATAACTCATGTAAACAAATCGAAACGAATAAGTTTAGAGAAAGATTGTGGGAAGACATTTGTATTTTTCTTATTCAAAGCAGGCAGACATAGAATGTTGAGTTAGTAAAGACTAAGACCTTTTGTAAAATAACATGGTATCTTCTCTAAACTTTCATGAGGTTTCTGACAATGAACTTGATGAAGATTCTCTTGCTGTTATTTGAGGTGGGGTCTCCATGCCACACTTCAATGCTCCTTCAACCACACTGACTTCTTGAGAAGGTTTTCACTATTCCCCATCTCCAAGTTTCTTTCCCTATGCTCTGGGCTCTGTTTATCCCCTGGCCCTCCATAGCATTACTCCACTTATAAGCAGTGCTTGCTAGGGCAGCTTGAGCTGGGAATGAAGTCCCTTGCATTTTCAGAGCATCAGGGTGTTGTTTCTATTCATTATTATTATAACAATGTCACACTAAAATTTACAGTGGAAATAATTGCAGACCCTATTCAAAGAACAATCATTTGCCGTGGGGAGTCTCAAAAGTGTTTTTTAATTTTTTCCCCATGCCAACACAGAGTTAAAGGGAAGAATACTATAGTTTTGTCATATCAACAACAACAAAAAGTCTTTCCCTAGGAAAGTCTGTTTCAATCCTCTACCTCCCACACACATGTTGTCTTCTGATACTGAATCCAGGTTGAAAGATTACTGATCGAAAAGCAATGCTTCTGATGCATTTGTACACACAAATACTAACACCATTTGTATTCCCCTGCTCAAATGTAAACAGCTTAAATGCCCCTTCATCTAGAGTGTTCTATTTGACCCAATAATCTTCCCAGTTTACTTGAGACAGTCCTGCTGTGCACCTGTTGCAGACTTACTTTTGTTTTCCTGTAAACTTAATTAATAGTCCCTATTTTACTCCTGGTTGGTAAAATATTTGATCGCTCCAAATCTAGGTTCATTACCAAGAAATGTTTAGGCCCAGGACAAGTTTGTACCAGGACTTTCCCACAGTGCTCTCACATACTATGCGTGTAGAATTGTTTTCCCCAAGTCTACCCCTTCGAAAGTACCAAAAAATACTTTAAAACTATTCTGTCCACAAAATTTTCAACTCACTCTACAAAGTATTTCTTATTTAACCTTTATATTAATTATTCATATTGAGGTCAGGTATGGTGGTTCAAGCCTGTAATACCAGCATTTTGGGAGGTCAAGGTGGGAAGATTGCTTGAGCACAGGCGTTCAAGACCAGCATGGACAACATAACGAGACCACATCTCTACAAAACAGATATAATAAAAGAAAAATTATTTATATTGAATTTCCCTGCTTCCCTCCCTTTTCTTACCTGTCATAAATTTCATTATTCATAGCATTCGTGGCTTCCTTCAAAGGACAGAGAAATATATCAAATGATTGTGGTTTAGAATTCAAAAGAACAACTATCTTTTCAGCACTTTAAAAATGCCTGCTTTCTTAATTTGGTTAGCTTGTGTAGTTTTTCTCAGTCTTACATCTCATGTTGGGGGGGATGGGAATGGTGGGTGTGTAATGAGTTGAGAGTAGCAGAAAAAATCACCTACTTCATGGTCTACCTCCACTCCCAACCTTCACTATACAACAAGGAGGAAACTCCACAGAGTGATTTGATTTCCTTGAGTCATTTTAATTTATATAACACTATTTGCAGGACTTTTAAAAAGAAAAGATTTGGACTGATATTAAACTGCAGCTATTCAAGGGCACACATACCTCTCAAATGGCAGCTGACTAGAAGAATTCAGTTTCTGTGTGGTGTTTGCCATTTAGCAGTTATCTTTCAAGCATTCTGCCTCCATGTGCCATACTGACATCGAGAGCAATTCAATTTCTGGTTTATTTTAAGATAAAATGCTAAACCAAAAGCTCTATTCTGACTATGCAAATGATTTTCTCATGCCAACTGATTAGCATTTTTAAGGCAAAGAATTTGGAAGAGATGGCGTGTTGTGCACATTATACTTAGTGTGAAAGCAAACCATATATTTGCTAATGTTTTTATGGCACCACAATCTTTCTCTGACCTGTAAACTGTATGTAAAATTGAAGGATGTATCACTTAGGATATTTTTTCCCTTTAAAAAAAAAGTCTTAGTTCATATCAAGAAGTTCACTGTTCAATCCATTGGTTAATTTGGACTGGTAACAAAAGGAACCTGGCAGATCAGGAAATAATGCCTTATAGCAAAGAGTACAGTTTCCATCTAGTGGCCAAAGGGTGACTGAGTACTCTTTGGAAGTTTAACAGCAATAGGAACAAAAAATAAAGAGGGAAAGCTGCTAGTATTTCTAAAACAACTATAACTCAAGCATCATGTATACACATTTAAATTCTAACTATTAAAAAATTCCAACAACTATTAATCAGTTTTTTGTTGCATTTTCCCCAAAGACTATAGCAAATGTCCTTTCTTCTTTCTTTTCAAACACTTGAGTCCCCACTTCCCACACACAGCAGATGATATTCCTACTCAAAGAGAAAATAGTAACCATTACAAAGGAACATTCTTCATGTCCAACCATCAAAGTGACAAACTCATCTACACCCACAGTCATCATTTCCATTTTCCTTCCTGTGGCCACCTCAGGCAAACCTTTCACTTGTGCTTTTGACCTCAGTCCTTCTCACATCCTCAGAGATCCAGCTACATCCACTATTTCCTTACTCTTTTCTTCCTCTTTTCCATATTCCTTTCCATAAGAATTCAAGTAGAACCAATTACCTCCCACTGTGAATAAGATTACCCTCAATTCCTACTTCTCTGTCCAGATACTTCTTACCTCCTCCTCACTCTGAGCCTAATTTCTTGAAATAATTTTATGTAGACCTACTATCTCGATTCTCCCTTCTTACTTACACCTCAACCCACTGCAATCTGGTTTCTGCTCCCACTACTATGGTAATTCTCTCACTGGGTCACCAACTGAACTATGTTTTACTAAATTCAATGAACATTCCAAAAACTGTTGGCTACTCCCTCCTTTTCGAAACACTCCTTTCCCTTGGCGTCCATAAGTACCTAAAGTTCTTGCTTTTCTTCCTAACTCTCTGTTCGTGTCTTTGTTTTTTTTTCTTTTTTAAAAATTTTTTATTTTAAAGATGTGTGGCACAATTCAGGGCTAGGTATACAAATGTTTATTTTGCAGGTACCCTTGTTGATGAGGTGTGCCCCCACTCCAGCAGTTTCTACTTTGTTTCTTTTCAGCCTTTTCCTCTTCTCTCTACTTCAAATGCTGGCATTTCTCAGGGGCAGAAACCAGGGCTCTCTTGTTTTCCTAATCTTGTATACCCTTTAGTTGATCTTACTAACAAATAATTTCTCTGATCATCTGTAAATGGAAAGCTCCCAATCAATTTCTTTGGTCTATTTGTTTGGATCTGCCTCCTGAGCTCCAGACACATATAGTACACCTGGTACTTGGACAGCTCCACCTGGAGATGTCCCACATACGCCTCAAGCTCAACCTTAAAACTCTTCCTACTTCAATATTCCCTCTTGCTGTGAATAATATCCCAACTAGCTAGTTGCCCTATTTTGAATCCTTGAAACAATTCTAACTCCTTCCTCAACCTTGTTTCCTAGAGCCTATCAATTACCAAGAAATGCAGACTCTACCTTTATCTCTCAGATCAGTTCACTTTTCTCCATTGCCTGTGCCATCATTTTGCCCCACAACAACATCACTACATTCAACAGTCTTCTGTGTTACAAACAATTATGCGTTCCAAATTCTGTTTTCCAAGCAATTCTACACAATGCAGCCACCGACTTCAGAAAACACAAATGCCCATGTCATTCCACTACAGCATCTTCTGACTGACTTGACGGCACTCAAATATTCTTGCGCTTTCTTACTCTTTCTTGGATTTCATACTCCAGTTATCTTGTACTTCAGTTCCTAAAACATGTCTTGTTTTCTCTTGCCTTGCAGATGATCTAGAATATTCTACATCTAGAATAATCTTCCCCTTCTCCACTGATAGATTTGTGTTCATAGTTGAGGTTTTAGCCTAAATTCTACTTTTTCAGGTAAACTTTAATTCACTACTTCTAACAAAGGATCTGCCTGTACTATTCTTATTAAGGCTTTTTCAATCACCATCCAACTAAGGACAAACAGTCTATGTGTTTCAAAAGTAGTGAATTTAAGATATGATTCATTAAACTGGCGATAGAAGAGTTGAGATGTCAAACAGGAGACTGTGTGGCAACTCAGAGATTATAAACAACAGGAAGTAACCATCACAACTGGCCTGGAGGAAAAAAAGGGGACTGACGTTTCCAGAGCTTAGGGTCACCTGGCTGAGGCTGGAGCCATGGAGGAGACCTGCTATCCCAGGCAGAGAGAGTGAAACATTCACTCCAGTTTCTCTCTCTCTCCCTTTTTCCCTCTCTTCAAATGCCCACAAGTGCCTTCGATGTGCTTCTCCATCTATCAAGCAATGGACATGAAAGCCTAGAAACCACAGCCTTCAGAGGTTAGCCTCTGGTAATTAAGGACAGATAGGAGGGGTAAGATACAGATCTAAGAATAAACAGGCCAAAGGTCAGCTCAAAGACATTCACCACAGTTAACGTCACTTCTTCCTAAAGTTTTTCTTCTCCTCCAAACTGTAAAGTCCATGAAGGCAAGGACCATGGCTTATCTGGCTAATAGGTTTTCTCTTTTAAATAGGAAAGTAACTGATACAAGCATACCTTGTATTATTGTGCTATGCTTCATTGCACTTCACAGATATTGCTTTTTAAAAAAAATTATCTGTGGCAACCCTGCAACAAGCAAGTGTACTGGCACCATTTTTCCAATAGCATGTGCTCACTTCATGGCTCTGTGTCACATTTTGGTAGTTCTTGCGATATTTCAAACTTAAAAATTACTTTTATATCTGTGATTTTTTATCAGTGTTCTATGATGTTACTATTTTAGTTGTTTTGAAGCACCACAAACCATGCCCATATAAGACAGTGAATTTAATTGATAAATGTTGCATGTATTCTGACTGGTCCAACAAGGCCAATTCCCCATCTCTCTCCTTCTCCTCGGGCCTCCCTATTTCCTAAGACCCAGCAATACTACAATTAGGCCAGTTAACTCTACAATGACCTTTAAGTTTTCAAGTGAAAATAAGAGTAGTGACTACTTTAAATCAAAAACTAGAACTGATTAAGGTTAATGAGAAAGGTCAAAACTGAGATAGAAAGCTAGGCCTCTTGCCCCAGTTAGCTGAGTTGCGAATGCAAAGAAAAAGTTCTTGAAGAAAATTAAATGCTCCACTCTAGTGAACACACAAAGGATAAGAAAAGAAATCAACCTTATTGCTGATAAAGAGAAAGTTTTAGTGGCTTGAATAGAAGATCAAACAAACCATTCCCTTAAGCCAAAAAGTCTAAACCAGAGCAAAGTCCTAACTTTCTTAAATTCTTTGAAGGCTGAAGGAGGTGAGAAACCCGCAGAAGAAAAGTTTGAAGCTAGTAGAGGTTGGTTACATTTGGTAAAGTATAAGGAAAAAAGTCATCTCCATAACATAAAAGAAAGTGCAAGGTGAAGCAGCAAGTGCGGATGTAGAAAATACAGCAAGTTTTCTAGAAGGTCTAGCTAAAATCATTGATGAAGGAGGCTACACTAAAAAGCAGTTTTTCAGTGTAAATGAAAAGCCTTCTATCGGAAGAAGATGCCATCTAAGATTTTCACAGTTTGAGAGGATAAATCAATGTTTGACTTCAAAGTTTCAAAGAACAAGCTGACTCTTTTGTTAGGGGAAAATGCAGCTAATGATTTTAAGCTGAAGACAATGCTTATTTACATTCTAAAATTCCTGGAGCCCTTCAGAATTATGCTAAATCTATTCTTCATGTGCTCTATAAGTGGAACAACAAAGTCTGGATGACAGCACGTCTGATGACAACATGTTTTACTAAATATTTTAAATCCATTGTTGAGACCTACTGCTTAGAAAAAAAGATTTTGTTCAAAATATTACTGGTCATTGACAATGCACCTGGTCATCCAAGAGCTCTTTAATGTAGATGTACAAGAAGATTAATGTTGTGTTGCACCTATTAAAAAAAAATCTGCTCTGTAGCCTATGAATCAAAGAGTAATTTCAACTCTCAAGTCTTATTATTTAAGAAATACATTTGGTAAAGCTATAGCTTCCATAGGCAATTATTCTTTTGATGTTTCTGGGTAAAGTAAATTAAAAATATGAATAGAATCTTCCCTTCCAGATGCTATTAAGAAAATTCATGAGTATACATACACGATGGAATATTATGCAGCTTTAGAGAAGGAAAAAATTATGGTCTTTGCAGCAACTTGGATGGATTTTTGAGTTCATCACACTCAGTGATCTATCACAGAAATAAAGAACTGAGTACCACATGTTCTCACTCATAAGTGGATCCTGAACATTTATCATAATACTACATGAAAGTGATTGGCAGTAGTGAGTCATTGCCAGGGGAAGCGAGGGGCGGGGGGGACACATAACACTAATAAGCGTACCTGATCTCAAACCAGGTGAAGTGAGGACCAATGGGAGGCCCAAAGTTCACCTATACAATGACTACTTATGTATATAACCCTGAATTGTATTCCACATCTTTAAATTTAAAAAAAAAAAGAAAATTCATGATTAATGGGAAGAGTTCAAAATGACAACCTTAACAGGAGTATGGAAGAAGTTGATTCAAGCCCTCATGGATGACTTTGAGGGGGTTCAGGTGGAGGAAGGAACTGCAAGTGTGGTGAGAATAGAAAGAAAACTAGAATTAGAAGTGGAGCCCGAAGATATGCTCTGAATTGCTGCAATTTCATGAGAAAACTTAGTGGATGAGGAGTTGCTTCTTATGAATGAGCAAAAAAGTAGTTTCTTGAAATGGAATCCACTCCTGGTGAAGAAAGATACTGTGAACATTGTTGAAATGGCAACAAAGGATTTGGAATACTATATAAACTTGGTCAGTAAAGCAGCAGCAGGGTTTGAGAGGATTGACTCTAATTTTGAAAAAAATTCTACTGTGGGAAAAATACTGTCAGACAGCATTGCATGGTACAGAGAAATCTTTCATGAAATGCAGAGTTGGGCAACCCCTTCGGGTTCCCTCCCACTGTGGGAGTTTTTCTGTCCTCTCAATAAATACTGCTTTCTAAAAAAAAAAGAAAGAAAGAAAGGAAGGAAGAAAGAAAGAAAAGAAGAGTCAATTTATGTGGCAAACTTCATTGTCGCCTGGCTTTAAGAAATTGCCACAGATCAGTGAGCAGCCATCAACAACAAGGCATGACCTTCCACCAGCAAAAAGATTACAACTCACCGAAGGTTCAGATAATTGTTAGCAATATTTAACAATAAGATATTTTAAAACTAAGATATGTACATTGCCTTTTAGACATGTACTGTACACCAAATATACTATAATATAGTGCAAACACAACTTTTATATGTACATGGAAGCCAAAAAAATTGAGTAACTTGTCTTATAATGATAATATTTTTATTTTGGTTGTCTGAACCCCAACCTGCAATAGTTGAGGCCTGTACTTAAAGGCATCCAGAAAACATTACCTGAATGAGTGAATGAACATAACATCATTGTTCACATTTTCAGATGGGGCAAATGAAACCCAGAGAAGGAAAGCAACGGCTGAGAGTCCCAGAGTCAGGAAGAGGTGAATCTTTGATTCGCCTCTGGTCTATTTGAGTTTTCACTTTTGTTACTGGACCATAACAAGAGTCTGCTTTTTCATGATTTTGCTTTTGGTTATAATCTCTCATTGTATATTGATTTTTTTAAAAATTACAGCCATTCTATGGTGGTTATGATATATATTGCTGAGAATGCTTCATTTATTAATTACATAAATATAATAATTTATCCACTCAACAAATATTTATTAAGCCTCTAATAAGTTTGATAAACTGAAATCTCTGTGTAGAAAGAAACTATCAAATTTCTTCATCATTATATTACCAGAACTTGGTACATTCCTTGCACATAATAGCCATAATAAGCCTTCAATACATATTTGGTGAATGAGTTCTGGCTTAAGTTTTAATAACACTAGCTACTTGAGATACAGAAAGAGAGCTCTTGACATCAAGGAACTCTCGATGAAATGTCACTGGAAAGGGTCTATGAAATTACCAAGAAATTCTGAAGGATTCAGAACTTCAGAGAATGTATCTCTGAAACAAATTAGGCATTACTTGCTACTTTCTGAACTAAACTCCGCTTTGTTGTCTCAGGCTCTGTCTGTGGCTGGGATCTCTACTCCTTCCTCACTTGCTAAATTGACTTGTATGCTTAAACACACACACACCACACACACACACACACACACACACACACACACACTTTGGGAAATAATTATACAATTGATTAAGCAAGGGGGCAAAAAACCAAATTGGTATCTTGTTAATCTACAACTACTTTTGTACAAGGTAATTTCTTAACCTCTTCTCTGCCCAAAGAAAGTGGCAATGCATGTAAAGAATGCAGAAAGTTTAACTGACATAGTTCTGTCTGCTTTTCTACTCCAGATCTGCAATGAAATCTGATTGCTTACAATTACATGAGACTTTCTCATGGAGGCTACAGCATCCTTCCCCAATCTTATATTTTACTGGCAATGTGAAAAGACATAATTTAGATGAGATGCAGAAAGTGATAAATTAGAAAAAAGTAACTACAAAGATGTTTCCCAATAAAAGTTTACATTTATCTAAATATAAATAATTTAATGTATATTTCCTTCATGACTAAATTTATAATGAATAAATATTTATTGCTTAATGTATTCTTTTAAAATAAAAACTGTTAATGACCCTCTTAGTTGTACTCTTTTGTTTCACTGTCACCGAAGCATAAATACTGCTTAATTTATTCCTAAGAATTTTGAGAAGAAAAATGTGTTAAAATTTAAACAATGGTGTTTTTAAAAACCAAATTAATGTTTTAAAGTATTCATTTGGGGAACTTTTTTCCTGATAGGTAAACTATCCTTCCAACAGGTAAGATAGAGTCGGAGGCTAGGGCCCGGATTTTTATTTTATTTAAAATTTTTTTCCCGTCTTGACAGTTCTCACAGAGCTCACCTGTCTCATGTTTTATTCATTCTGGCTTCAAATCCGGTGGTTTTCCACTCTGGCTACACCTTGGCTTGAACCCTAACCCTGACAACTTAATAGAATCAAAATATCTCCAGATGGGGGCCAGGCAGCAGTATTTTAATGTTACCCAGGTGAAACTAATATACAGTCAAGGTTTCAATCCAAGAGGAATTTTAAACAGCTTGTCTGGTCAGATGATTCTATGATACTGAAATCATGCTGAAGACAGCTAACTAGTACTAGTGGTCCAAAGCCCTGGATTAGATTTATCTAATTAACTTTATAGACCTAATTAGGCAACCACGTAACCTATTCATTCTGTTCAATGCTTTTGGCTATGGAAGGGAGTTAACTCAACGCTGTGCGATTCTTAACTAATCATATATCTCTAATCACCTAACAAAAAAAAAGGACACACACACACACACACACACACCAGAATACTGAACATTTCTACAAAGTTTTATGAACAATTTCATGATGTCCCAAGAGCCTGTGAAGCTAGACATCAATTCCTCTAAGGTATAAGAAGGAGATGCCTTGCAAAGACAAAACTAAAAACAGGCCGGGCTTGGTGGCTTAGCCTGTAATCCCAGCGCTTTGGGAGGCCGAAGTGAGTGGATTGCCTGAGCCCACGGGTTCGAGACCCACCTGGGCAACTTGGTGAGACCTCATCTCTACAATAAAGCAAAAAATAAAAATAAAAAAAATTAGCCGGGCATGGTAGCGCCTGCCTGTAGTTCCAGCTACTTGGAAGGCTGAGGCGGAAGGATCGCCAGAGTCCAGCAGGTCAAGGCTGCAGTGGCCGGGAGTGGCCACTGCACTCCAGTCTGGGTGACAAAGTGAGACTCCAACTCAAAAAAGAAAAAAACCAAAAACAAAACTAAGAACAATAACTGACATAACCAGTCAAACTTCAAATCAGTATAAGGAAGCCCTCTAACAACTAGAGCTGTCCTATAAAGTAATGTTATGAAGACATTAAATGCAGAAAATGACAACCATGTGGAAATAATATAGAAAATAACATAAGTAGAAAAGTGCAGAACAAAATTATAACATATATACTTGATTAAATGTGTATGTTATGGATATAAATTGGAAAGCAATATGAAGATGAAAAATCCATAGAAAATTAATTTTAAAATTATTGTAATAAAATTATAACAAATTTTCTATGTAAAATTAAAATAGACTAGTATTATGCTAATGAGAAGGATGATTTTTTTTTTATCATCTTGCCTTTGTGGAAGTTATAGAAGAATAAGACAACACTAAATTACTTGTGAGAAACTATTGCAGAAACAGCGTTAGAAAATTAAACAGTTTTCACCATACCACTAGGTCAAGCCAAGATATCATTTTTGTTACTATTCAAGTCTTCTTAGGAATAATGATTTAACCAGAAGAACACTACGAGTGGTTTTATCTGAAAATGACCTAGATAGCTCACACTGGGTTGTCTGGACATAAACTTTGGGCAACATCCCCCTTCTCCCATCTAGAGCAGCCTCCTCTAGCTGAGCTTCTCACGAGATGTGGGACTTCCTTTTTTCCCTAAGTCTCCAAGGCTGGGCAGCTAGCTTTCCTAGACAACTACTATAAAGAACTAACAGCTAAGCCCGTACAGTTAGGTAACAAAGTAGTTTGTCTAAACCCTTACTGGGAAGATTCTTCATTACACTCACCCCCAAAAGGAGGAAAGCAAGAGAAATGACACAGGGTTGGGAGACCATAAGCCTCCTCTATTCATGCTAACACTCAATTAATAAGTCACTCAAAGCCTGTTCCTTTGAGTTCCCATACTGTGCGCTGTTGCATCACATGAGCGCTGCCAAGATATGTGCCAACCATGAAGGAACATGCTTGCCCTCAAGGTGAAATGGGGAAGATGTTAGTTTTCTTAAGCAAAGGCACAAATTTACCCTACCATTATGGGCTACTCCTAAAACTCTATGGGACCTCGTGAGGAGTACGCTGCCTTGTTCTGTTTACAATTTCATAGAGCAACATGTATTACTATAAATAGCTAAGTCATTTTACGTAAAAAGTTTGTTAAAAAACATGTAGTAAATTTTCAATTCAGCAAAAAATTTTATATATTCACATGTACAAAAGATTCTAAATATGTATACAAAAGCTCTTATGAATATTCATCTAAGGGGAACTGCGGGAAGATGACAAACATGCACTTCATCTAAGTCTTACATTTTGTTGTGTTTAGATTTCTTGCAAAAATATTATAAAACTTGTATAATCAAGAAAAGGTTAACCAAAAAAAAATTAAAATTATTTAGGTTACTTTTGGAAATAGTTTTGAAACTTAACTTCCTAAGGGACACTATAAAATAGAGTCATTTGGCAATTAAGAAATTATTATCTAGACCATCTAGCTGCCTACAAGGCCAAAATGTTTTGATCCTTTTGCCTGTATTTTGCAAGCTGATAAAAACCTAAACAATTTATAGCCTGAATGCCATGCTTTTTCCATTGAGTTGATCACCTGCCTGATTTTTTTCCAGTGTATTCAAAATGCTACAATTACTTTATTTGTAAAGGCCTCAACAAATTATTACCTCAGCAAAAACCAGGCTTTCTCCAAAAGATTGTTCTTTAGGTCCCCAATTTAATTTTCCTGATATGTCATTTGTACATTGGATAGATTTTCTGGAATCTGGAGGTTCTTTTTATAAGATCTCAGTAGAAAGTGACCCCTTCCACTATTATTATATTTGGTCCCTATTTCTTGTCCATTTTAATAGCTCTTAGCGGTATAATAGAGTTGAGTGTTTAAAATGTGATGCAGAAAATTACTAGTACTTTGCTAACAAAGATACCAACCTATTTGACTGGTATTTGCAAGTTTTCATTCTTAAGAAGTCAGCTATTCTATGATGGTAAGGTCAGGAATTGCAGGCAAATAACAAGATAGCATTCATAAAATTGTTAATAATAATCAAATTAATGCATCAGTCAAAGCAGTTATTTTGTAATTGTTCTTTTCTAAAAGTGAAAACAAACCACTTTAAGAATAGCAAGTAGAACAATTTAGCCTAAATTATCTCCATTTCCCTTCCCAATTTATTTTAATCTTAGTTATTTTACTATATCATCTGCCAATTGTCGCACTTGGCAAAAAAATTTTCTTGGATTCTGCCAACTCATCCTGGCAAGATTATCTAGTCTTTAAGTGGCACCAAGATATTCCACGTGTAGTTTGGCTGAGGCTGCCAGCCAAGTAGATGCTGGGTTGGCATATATTAACCCAAAGGACATACATTCTGGTTCTCTAACTTTCTAAGTAGCATCTCTAGCATATCAGAAGAATTTTAAGCAATTTTGGAATTTTGTGAGAGTCAGATGAATACAATTCCCTATTACCTTAAGACCATCTTTTCTCATATAAGCAAATGCTAATCTTTGTTAAGCAGATCAATTTTTCTTTCTAAACATAAAAATATACCACTACCAACATTTTTTTTAAAATCCACAGATGGAGTGCTCTTACAGATGTTTGACTTGTTTAGGGCAACATCCAGCATGAAATCTATTAAATAGGGCAGACAGCAGATAACAGAAAGCTGGACTGGTATAACAAAGATATGCCTTTAGATTTAAACCTTTCAATGATGCTATATTTAACAGTAGAATGAACTGCATCTTATGTACTTACTATTTTCTGACATTTCATCATTGATAATAGCATGCGATTTTGAAACAGAATGTTGAATAAGCAAAAGGAGAAATAATTTTTGATAATTTATTTGAAAGCAATCTGTAGACAAATATTCCTTTTATTAATAAGTATTTATTTAAAATTAATACTTAAGAGACTGCTGCATCCTTCCCATATAAGCTTTTAAGCAGTTGCAATGACTAAACTCTCCTTGATTAGTCAATTAGAAAATTAGTAAATTCAGTTAATATTTATTGTATGTCCATAGGGTATATGTCATAGTTCAAGGTCAACATGGAGACCTCTCATTAGGAGTTGGATGAAATGTTGTATTTATTAACTAGAATATATAAATTGGTGGATGGGGAAAGAATACTCTGTTGATATGTTAGGATGGTGATGCATTTACATCATATTGAAATATGAGTTTTTTGGTGAAGACATGTACCATGTGGGAATTCTCTAATTTCCTACACTTCTGACATGAATTTTTACTGATTATGGTAGTCCTTGTTTTAGATGGTTAACAAAAACATCCTCAAGAAGAAATGAAAAATGGCAAACTCAGAAACATATCATCTCCGAGTAAGGCTTCTTACCAGGGAAACAAAACTAGAGATTCAAATTAAAAAAATCTGTGACTGGTGCCAACTTGGTTCACAGGATGTTTCGAGGATTAAGGTGAGTCCCTGCATTGAATCACACACTCATTAAACTTTCTCTTAAAAGCAGGAGGTTCATCTCTGATAACAAAGGTGCTCCAAGGGAATTATGGCAATCATTCTATTGTTGGAATTTTTTCATCGCTAGACCATGCAAGTGCTCAGTGCAGAGAGATTTCCTCAGAAAATTTTCTAGTAGCTGGGTCAAATTAGCAGCTGTGCTTGGATGTTTAAATCAACATTTCTTTTTAAGTGTCGCTGACTTCGAAGATAAACTATGTTGGGATCTTAAAAGATCTCAGCTCGTTCGGGAATCATATGTGCAAAAATAATGTAATAAAACACACCTATAAGATGGGAAATTTCTATGTGTTTGCTATAAATACACATACTTTGAATTTCTATCTTCCGGCAAAAGCATTAGAGGACAAAAAAAAACCTTTTTAAAATACAAATTTTACTATACATGGACCTCACTTTTCCACCACTGAAGCCTTTTATTGGCTTCTCCTTATTCTTGGGTTAAAAGACATAGTCCTTAATATAATTTATAAGTCTCTGCCTCAGATGGCCCCCACCTTCCTCTCTAGCCTCATCTCAAGTTACAGTCTTCCTGTTTGCTATTTATATCCCAGTCTCATCAGCCTTCCTTTGGTAAACCATACTCTCCATATAGTACTGTTTCCCACATCAGGACTTTGCACATACTGTTTTCAGATACTCATCTTTTTATTTACTTCAGTATTCTCCTTCTTCTCTTCCACCATCACCACCACCCTAACCACACATGTGTGTGTGTGTGTGTGTGCATGTGTGGGCATCAGTCAAAGCAGTTATTCACTGCTTTGAACTCTGTTCACTATTATATCCTAAGGGAAATATTTCCTGACATCTTTCACATACCCTCAAAAAAGTCAGGGCTCCTAACACTGTATACATTTACTTCATAACTTTTTTTCATTTTACATATATTTTTGAACCTTTTAGTTAATGCCCATCTCTCCATGAAAGTTGGAGTTGTCCATCTTTTTTTTTTTTTTTTTTTTTTTTTTTAGTTGGAGTCTCACTCCGTCACCCAGACTGGAGTGCATTGGCTGCTCCCGGCCACTGCAGCCTCGACTTGCTGGGCTCCTGTGATCCTTCCGCTCAGGCTTCCAAGTAGCTGGAACTACAGGTGCGCGCTACCACACCCAGCTAATTTTTGATTTTTATTGTAGAGATGAGGTCTTGCCAAGTTGCCTGGGCGGGTCTCAATCCCGCGGGCTCAGGCAGTCCACTCACCTTGGCCTCCCAAAGCTCTGGGATTACAAGCTGATCCACCGAGCCCAGCCATCCATTTCTTTTCATTGTTATTTACCTGACATTTAGCATGAAACCAGGATACAATGGATACTAATACCTAGACATCATTTCAATAAGACAATGAATGACTCAATCAATGAATCAATCAAATCTGTACTTTCTCTCTATGACAGATGGGTAATCTACTGGGCAAAATACAATCTGAAAGAGGAACAAAGGAAAATAGTATTTGTTGAGCCCAACTATTTTGCCATGACTAGGCTAACTGCTTTACATATTTTAATGTAATATAAGTACTTGGTAAAGTATTCTGATTCGCTTTTTACAGATGAAGACTCTCAGACTCATGTTGGCTTAGTAATTCTCCCAAGGACACTTGTCTAGTAAGAGACAGAAACACGGTTGTCTTGAAGTTTGGTGGGTTTTGTATTTTTTAAAGATTTTTCTATAAAACGGTGGTCCCATATTTATATCTGCATTAACTTACATGTGCATCATTTAAAATTTAGGATGATCCTATTTTAAAGCACAGAAAATACTTTGGAATGCTGGCTCTAGAAACTATGAAAAATGGAATATAACAAAAACTGGAGAAAGTCATACAAACTGAACCAACACTTTAGTGTTAAATATTTAATGAGGTAATTATTTTACACTTCAATTAGAGTGTGTAAAATTAGAAATATTAGCAAGAATTAAGCATAATCACACAATTTAAAACACGATTTCTAGGGTCAAAATGTATTTCAGTTCCAGATCATCCAATGTATCACCTTGCCATCATAGATATGCTCATGAATTTCCCCTCTAAAAACCTGTCTCTAGTCCAGAAGACTAACTAGTTAATTATGTTCCACAAGCCCACATTGTTTCCTGTGGATGTGACTGGGTTCAACACTCTTTACACTTTTACCCATTTGCAGAGATCAGCATTTCCTTTCACCAGAATGCCTCTGCTGATCAGAATGCTGATGGGGATTTTAGGAATAAAGCAGAGGCAGTTCATTTGACCACTGCCTGACCCGAGACCTCTGGTACTAGTGTCTTTCTGTCAAGATAAGGGAGCTAGCCAGGCTCGGTGGCTCAGCCTGTAATCCCAGCGCTTTGGGAGGCTGAGGTGAGTAAATTGCCTGAGCCCGCGAGTTCGAGACCCGCCTGGGCAACTTGGTGAGACCTCATCTCTACAATAAAATCAAAAAAACTAGCCAGGTGTGGTAGCACGCACCTGTAATTCCAGCTGCTTAGAAGGTTGAGGCGGAAGGATCGCCAAAGCCCAGCAGATTGAGGCTGCGGTGGCTGGGAGCTGCCACTGTACTCCAGTCTGGGCGACAGAGTGAGACTCCAACTCAAAAAGCCAACCAAACAAACGAACAAACAAAAAGATAAGGGAGCTAAATCAGCAATGATAAAAAAGGACTCTGACTTAGTCTTCTTATTCTACCCTTTTAAATATTTGTGTTGTTTTTTTTCCAAACAAACAACAACTATATGGTATTTAATATTACCCAGCCCTCAAAGTACTTTGAATGTAACAAATAAAATTTACAAATATGATCAGTCCTTATCATTGATGGGTTTTTGTTCTAACTGAGGAAGACGAAACCAATATACATGGAATAAATAGGGAATAATTCAGTGAGAAACTGTAATATTGACTGCTATAGGCTGAATTGTATATCCCCAACATTCATATGTTGAAGGCCTAACCCCTCATACACTCAGAATATGACTACATTTGGAGGTAGGGTCCTTAAGGAGGTAATTAAGATGCGCGTGTTAGGCTGAGCCATAATTTAACATGACTGGTGTCCTTATAAGAAGAGGAGATTAGGACATAACACATACAGAGGAAAGAATAGGTAAGAGCAGAGGGAGAAGATGGTCATGTATAAGCCAGGGAAAGAGGTTTCAGAAGAAACCAACCATGCTGATATCTTGATCTCAGACTTATAGGCCCCAGAACTATCAGGAAATAACTTTCTATCATTTTGCTACCAGTCTCTGGTGTTTTTTTATGACAGCCCCAGAAAATTAATACAGACAATCTGTTAGAGAATAATTTTAGAACAGGGACAAAGTATGTGTTGAAAGACTTGAGGATGGCTTTGTACGTGACATGAGGTCTGAGTTGAAGACAGACAAAAACTAAATGAACCAGAAACAGAGGGATGATATTGTAGGAGAGCAGAAAACCCTATAAGATAAAAATAGTAATTGGAAGAGAAAATGATTTAGTTACTGACAATTGCCTCTAAGAGCTTTGAACCTTTGTAATTTGTTCATCTTAGAGGATAATGTATTTTAATAATATTTTTACTCACATTGGATAGATGCTCTCAATTTGCAGTAAATTTAATGTGTTATTATGAAAAAGGCTACACTGACATTGACATGAATGTACTATTTGCCATACATGTTTAAATCTTGAAATTCTTAGCCATATAAAAAAGAACTGCGAATATAGACAAAACGGAGTCATTATAAATACAATTGTATGGTGTATATTACTTCATATGTACACAGGTGCTATACATGTAAAATGGGGGGAAAAAAGACACAAAACAAAGAATTATGTTTGAGTTCAGTGGTATTTCTCTCATTTATCTGGATTATACACATTTCTTATCAAAACCTTTAAGGACTTTTCTGGGTGAAGCTTATACATATATTCATGATCATATGTTCCCAAAGCATTTAAGTATATAGCTTCATAGTTATACAAATGAAAATTAAATATTAAAAATACTATTTTTTTCTATTTTAATCTTCTTTTAGAAGCAAACTGACAGAAAGACCAAAAAAATAAAAAAAAGTCCCCCAACATGCCTACATCTGTTTCCATTTGAAATTTTAAGGAAATCTTTAAAAGCTGCATTTAAGTGACTACTTTCCAGCCTGGGAATGGTGAGCCAGCTCAGAACCACAGGCTGTTCATCTAACCAATAAGCAGGTGGAAATGAATATTTCATGAACATTCTCTGTAATCTTTACTTTCACAGCAACAACTGTTCCCCACCCCCCACCATGCCCAACCTTCATGCGCTGTTAGTTCCCTCCCTTAGAAAAGAGAGGGGTGTTTGAGCACCACTTAGGGTTCTTACCGGTATCAGCTAGGGTGCCATTCTTTACCGTTCGCTTTATTTTTTAACTTTCGGTTTTTGTTTTGAAATGCCATTTGTTCTACATCAGGCAGATGCATTTTCTTTCAGCATTAGGGAAGAAGAATACCAAAAGTACTTACCTAAAAAACAAAACACACACAAAACAAGAAAGATTAGCATGAATTCATGGACACATTTGATGACTTAACAAAGCACTGAGGTAGGAATGAAAACACTTACAGCACCTAATGGTGCTGAACCACGTGGCAAAGGAAGCATGTAAAGCTGCCAAGAACTACACATAGAAGATGCACACTTTTCTGAAAGTTAAGAGAGCAAAGGGGGTATGCCCTGTTTTTAAAAATGAACAGGGAAAGCAAAATTTTGATACCTCTCTTTTCAATTTTCTAAACAACTTACATAATCACAGTCTCCATCCCACGGAGTCTAATTTATTATCTATACTTTTTTTTTCGTCATCTATATATACATTTTTGAGCTGGGGTCTCATGCTGTCAACTAGGCTGGAGTACAGTTATGCGATCATAGCTCACTACAGCCTTGACCTCTTAGACGCGAGTGATCTTCCCACTGCAGTTTCTCAAGTAGCTGGGACTACAGACACATACCACCACGGCTGGCTAATTTTTTATAGAGACGAGGTCTCACTATGTTGACAGGGTGATCTCAAGTGTCTGGACTAAAGTGATTCTCTCACCTTGGCCTCCCAAAGTGTGGGAAGTTACAGGCATGTGCTGTTGCACTTGGCTAATATATTGTTAAAGTAAAATTTTGTTAACTGTCTACAATAATGGCTTTCATAATTATAAGTCAGAAGTCCTTGATAATAAATCTCCTCTACATCAGAGCTTCAATGTGTGTCTCCCAATAGCACCACAGAAAGTGGATAGGGATTTGCCAGACAAGAAACAAAGAAAGAAACAAAGGCTTTGGTAATAGTTATCTTCCTATGAGGCCCTGGGCTCTTTCAATATGAGACATTGTAGTGTTAGCAAAAGAGTTAACTTTCCTCTGGGCACTGCTAACATAGATGGGATCAAAGCTAACTCACATAGTTAGATGCATCATACAACAGAAAAATGATTTTCAAATACACATAGGAAAAATGACATATAAATCATAAGTGGCAAACTTCAGTAGTTTTCAGCAATGTGTCAGCTGTGTATAGGTATGGTATCTTTGATAGTACCCTGATCACAGAAAGTCCTCTACACAAGGAAGGCAGGGGCGGCCTTGCACAGCCCTAGTGAGTGACAGCTCTGGAAGATGTGGAGAAGGCTCAGTACATGCCAAGAGAAAACATTTTATCAAAAGCAAAGCAAAAATTCCTTCAGAAGAAATAATTTTCCCATTCCAGCCTCGGCTAGCCAAAACCAAATAACAGAAAAAGTCCCGAGAAAACAGGACTTTTGAGCAAGGAGTAGAAGAGCTCGCATTCACAAAGAGGAGAGAATGTCTGTGTAATGATGGCAGCAACATGGAGAGCTGTCTAATCTAGTGCTTGCAGGGCAAACCAAGGAAACAGGTAGAGGCACAAAAAGGCATTGCTTCTCCAGCCTACGTGCTTCACAATCACCTGGGCTGCTTGGTAAAAACCATGTTTTCAGGACCCACTGAGACCTATTGAATCAGTATCTCTGGAGGTGAGGTTTTTAATAAGCCAGAAGACCCTGATAATAGACCTTACATACCCACTAAATCAGAGCTTCAGTTTATCTCTGGTGAGTTTTATGCAGCTAGATATGCACCAGCCTGTACTTGTAGTTTAGGAACCACATGCTAGAAAGTATGAGTCTTTCTGTTTTCTTTTAAAGTGTTGCTTGTCAGAGATCATCCTCTGAGGAGACTGAACTACATCATTCTGTCAGAATTTAATGAAACATCATGATTTCATGAAACATCAGGGACAAAAATAATGTGTCTTTCTTTCTTATTAAATTTTTCCTCATCAATGCTGATAAGGATAAAGAATCTCACATAAGATATATTATTTTAATTGGTCTTTGCCTCTAATCCATGCTGTTTTCCATTCCTATCATATATTCTGATTCTTGTTGATAAGGTGTATTCCGCACTCCCACTCATAGAGGGCACTATTTTCTTGTTAGTTCTTTCTATTGCAGGTGGTTGATCATTACAACAAACATACGAAAACCCCTAGTTTCATTAGTGAATTAAGCTTAGAAATAGCTTTGAATATTACAGAGCATATAGTAAATCTCTTTAGTGAAAACTTTCATAAACCTGGATTAACTAATTTCCAACATTTTGACCTATGATACCTTCATTTTCATGATTACTGTTTAGCTAGTTCTTCAGCTATTTTTGTCTAAATAATAGAAATTTAGACATTAATTTTGTTGTTCCCAGGAAATATTTAGATTAAATTATAATATTTCTTTGCTTTAGACATTTAGAAATATTTATTTCACTTCCAGGACATTGTGGCATATTTAAAAGATTTGGAACAAGTGCTTCACAAAAGTATACTAAATTTAATACTATATACAAAGAGACCTTTGTTTTCCAGACTAAAGTGCTATACTATTAAATGAAACATAACTAAAAAATTAGTCATACTATCAGCAAACTGTGTACTGATCTCAAAAATTAATTTCTATACTCATCAGACTAAAGGGAAATGCCTTTATGTTTCATATTGCAGGTGAACCTGTATTGCCATTTTAAAGGATTTTTCTAAGTGTCTGTCTTGGCATATCAGCATTCATTTTGTGTTTCACAAGTGAGAGGACTGTGGAGATTAAATGAAAGTAGCTAACAGGGTTGGTCAGGAGCTGGAAGACTTGGTGCTGAGCTAGGGAGGAAGAAGGTCATTAGAACAATTTTTAAAGCATCTTTTATAACTTAGAGCATAGAATGGAGTAAAGATGAAATATTAACTGACACAGGACACAAAGCACCACAAAGCGCACAAATAGCTTTAAAAGCTTCTGCAAATCCTAAGGATTGTCGTAAGACTCATCCCTCTGCACCCCTTCAAATCACATTTTTCATTTCCTTTTCTTTTTCCACCTTCACAAGTTATACCCAAATACATCATCCAAAAGGAAGACAGTTAAGGTCTGAAGAATATAAAATGACAAGCAGTTTGTTTTTAACTGCAGCCTTTCTCTAGTAGTATATAGAGGGTTGTCTTCCTGTTTTTTTTTTTTTTTTCATTTTAAGGTGGTAGTATATTATAGCCCCAAACTCACTAGCTAAACTTTCAGAGGTAGCTGCCCTGTGAATAGCTAATTTAAAATATAGATTCTAGTAATGAAAAAAAAGTTTTTAAAAACCATACTTGCTTTTTTCCACATTAAAGTGGTTTAGAAATATATAATAAATAGGGATATGCTATAAATATCCATATCAGAGATATGTCAGAATATCCAAGAGCAGTAAGAAGATGAGAAAAATACAGGAAAAGAGAAAAGGGCTAATTTTTTTCAAAAAGAGAAATCACATATTTTCTAATACATCAAAATGTCTTAGAAAGCACAACATTTTGTTGGTGTAAACACACTCTGTTCAAGTTTAGCCAGCTAAGCTACAAAGGGTAAGTAAATGCAAACCTAAAGTAAATATGCCTGTTGACCATAGTGCCTAATGACAACCTTCTTATTTAAAATAATTCCACATATACATATGACCTAGCCAGCTGGGACAGTATTCTTCAAAACAAAGACTGATTTTGTGCTGGACATAAGAAAGGAGGGAGAGCTGAAAGGTTGGAACAGATGTGCCACAATCGACCCAGCTCCTAAACCACAGCGGTCTTCATTGTTTTTAAAATCATAAATCATTTCCCCATAGACAACAATCCATTTCGCTTTCTGACATTGCTCTTGAACAATTGTCTGGCAAGTAGCTTTCTCATTAGCTGTCAAAAGCATCCTATCTATGTGGTTCATTTCCTGTGAGTGCATGAATATAACCTTTTTCTACCACCTTGACTTTTAATTTCCCCTTCAAAATAAGAATTGTATGAATTGATTTGACAGGTCATATAAGTCTCTCAATACTATTCATAAAACATGACTTCCACTATGTTTGAAATTAAGATGGTAAACCAGTTTCACATTACCATACTAATGCCTACCCAAAACTCTGCTGAAGACACAAACTGGCCATTCTAGGCCTAATCAAAGGGCTATTATGTCACAGAGAGATTAAAAAGTTACTATGGATTGAATACTATTTGTTAACAGCTTACAAAAAAAAAAGAACTGATTAGAAATGCTCTCAATGTAGATGGAAAGTAAGGGCTAAAAGCAGATTATAGGAAAAGGATTACTATCTTACTTACATGAGATCCTCCCTCATTAATCCCACCAGACACTGTAAAGAGGAGGAAGTTTAATGTAGTAATAAGCTCATGGAACTGTTGACAGACAAAGCTAGGTTCATGGCCAAAATCATTGTACTTTCTCTCAAAAAAAGAAAAAAGAATGATCTAGAAGAAAGTCCAGAATATGGTACATTCTGAATAAAAGATTGCTCTAGGTCTTTTGTTTTCTCACATAAACTAGCTCAGTAAGTCAATTTACTCTCATTGCTTCTACTATGCTAATGTCTCCTAAATATATAGTTTATACACAAATTTCTAATAAAAACTTCAATTCTTAATTTCCAGTGGCCAGAATAGAGACATCATATAATTAATTATATTATTACAACAATAATACATGCAGTTCATCTAGGAATTTTTGAAAGATGATATGTACATTAACAATTATATCTAAAGTATATAATTAATTGCATTATTTAGAAGACAATGGCCACACCATTCCATATAATTTACCAAATGCACCTTTCCTTCCTATAAAAAATGGTCAGGAAGGCTTGGTCAACATTTCCTAGTTTTTAAGGAGGAGAATTTCCTGCTTGTTGCGGCCACCATCTCAAAATGCCTTGTAGTACCTCTGCTTCAACAATAACAGCTCTGTACCGGTGATTTTCAATGTCCAGGTTTCCAGATGTCATTATTCCTGACAGTGAATTTGCATTTATTTTGAATGCGTTTAAGAAATCTGTGAAGCTAGAGCTCATCTAACCTGTCAACATTACTCTTTATCACCCTTAAGCAAACAGTCAGGCTGAAAGAATGACGCAGACCACTAAGGATGCCCTAAAGTGAACTGTTAGAAGAAAATGACTAAGGAGATTTGCCAGGCTTCTCGTCACTCAATATGTCACTCCAAGTGGGACAACAGGAGTCAGTTCTGCTGAATAAAAAAGGGAGCAACATTGCAATTGTTCCTTTGACAGTTTCCGTATACAGCTTAGCTTAGAATATATTAGACAAATCAGAATGTGTTCTGAGTATAGTATTCATTCTTAATTCATTTTTCTATAATAATTGGTCTTGACTAAGAATTTTAAAAGTAATAGAGAGGGTTATGTTCCTGCATAATTGAAATCATAGTGCGTGTGTTATTGCAAGGGCTAGAATATAAATGGCTTTGGGTGGCACAGCACTAAAAAATTGATTCAGCGTTATGTTCAGGTCTTTAAAATTTCTGCTTGTACTTTATTCTAAGCTCATTATTTGACACTGTGAACCTACTTATTCAGTTAAATTATATGACATGGCTAACCTGGATTTTTTTTTTCACCACAGTTATGACATAAGCCCTTTTTTCCTGTCAACAGCAATCAAATCTCCAAAAAGTTAGAACAACTTGGAGGGGAGTCCAAAAACAGTGAATGTGTCTAACAATCACTCCCAACTCTTTTTTTTTCTGGTCACATGGTAAGATTGCTCTTAGCCTCCCCTTTGATATCTGGCATGGGCATATACTTGACCAGTGGATTTGAACAAAAGTGGTATGTGTCACTTGTGGGTGAAGGCTTAAACAACCTGTGACAAATTCATGACTTTATTTTTCCCTGTTGAGGAAACTGAAGTTGACATAGGACATCAACCACCCTGGGTTCTAGACTGAGCTACAATAAGCAGGGACTCTTGCCAATTCATCTTGGACATGCAGAAAAAGAAAAAGAAAGAAACTTGTGTTATATTAAACTACTTAGATTTTGGAATAAGGCAGACCAACCTAGCCTATCCTGATTTGTACCATGAGTAACTAAAATGAAATATTAATAACTGAAGCCATGGAGAGTTTTATGCAAAAAAGTTAATTATGTACAGTACTTGTTAAGCTCAAAAATGAAAAACCACCAGGGTTGACTTAATTACTATTGTCAACTATAAAAACAGGGCTTCTTTCCCCTTCCGTTTTCCAAAAATAAACATACTTCTGTTTAACATGAGGAAACTAACTTGAACCAGGAATAATTTGGGGTTGGAAGTAAGAGAAAATAAAAGAATGAAGGAAGATAAAACCAAGGAATGGACAAGGGATGAGGATCTGTAGTCTTTTTTCCTAAGTTCATGGTTCATAAGGGAAACACCTCCATCACTCCCAGTTTGTTTCCATTGGTGAACTTTAGAATAAGGCTCAGAAATTCATAGAGGGAATTGTGAGTTAACTTATGGGTGTTCTGTGAACTGACTAGGCCAGTAGCTAAATTACATGTGCCTATGTACACCTTTCAGAAAAGACCTATCGCTTTATTCAGATTCTCAAAAAGGTCTCTCACCTCAAATAAGGTTGAGAATCATGGTTATATATCAGCTCCACTTAAAATAGAGTATTAGAAAACATAATCTCAGTTTTCTTCTATAGCTGTCCTGGAGATAGCAGAAGTTTCCAGGCTTAATCGGTATAGGGCTCAGACTTGTTGACTGCTGTATGTCTCAATGTCCCCAAGCTCCCAGAGTGTTCCCACTGGCCACTCAGTCCAAAAGGAAATTAGAGGACAGACTTGTCTTTTAAAAATACTCCTCCCCACCCCCACATTTCTGGTTGTTCACATTTTATTATCCATACCATACAAAATAAAGTTATACAATGAATAGATAAAGATCCAAAAATAATGTTTTCAAAAACTTTGTCAAGCACATCACTAAAAGACACAATACAAGGTTTTTTTTTTTTTAATTTTTATTGTAAAGATGTGGGGTTTAAAGTATGCTTATATTCATCATGGGGTAAGGAAAGAATGAGAAGCAAGAGTTTCTTCCTGCCAACTTCTTCTCCCTTCCCTCTATTTTATGGGCAAAAATAGTGACATTACTATTTAATTGAGTTCTGCTTCTGGCTATAATGAAATAGCTTACAGAAAAGCAAGACTCCCACCAAGAACACAAAACTAAAAACAAAACAGATGAACATGGTGGTTCATGTCTGTAACCATAGCACTTTGGGAGACCCAGGTGGAAGGATCACCTCAGTCTAGGAGTTTGAAACCAGCTTGGGCAAAATAGCAAAACCCTATGAAGACAAAAAATATTTTAATAAATTAGTCAGATGTAATGGCATGTGCCTCTAGTCCCAGCTACTTGGGAAGCTAAGGCAGGTGGATTTGTTGAGCCCAGGAGTTCAAGGTTGCAGTGAGCTATGATTACGCCACTGCACTTCAGCCTGGGCAACAGAGCAAGATCCTGCCTCAAAAAAAAAAACCCAAACAAAAACAAAAAAACACCCAGACAAAATCTAATCTAATGGGATGGGGTAAGGGGATGATCTGAGTGTGGTAACAGGGGTTTCTGGGAGAATTGGTAATGTTCTATTTCTTGATCAAGATAAGGGTTACACAGATGTGCTCATTTTGCAGAAATTCATCAAGCTGTAAACATAATTTGATAGTTTTCTCTATGTAGGTTATATTTCAATAGGATACTTATCTTTAAAAATGCTAACTGATTTTAGTAGGCATGGTGAACACCTGGAAATATGTCACTTGTAAAAGACAAGCATATGTGCATTTTCTCTGAGAGCCTGAACTTTTGGACATTCTATTGAATGTGTTCAAATTTACTCCCATTGGAATTATTTTCTATTAACAGTTTTACACAATGTCTAGTCAAGATTTTTTTTTTTGGTTAGTAAATTCATGAACCATGCAAACTTGCACAAAGCAATGCTCATTTGACACTGTATTTGCCTTGAATGTGGTTTTCAGTTACATACTTGGGAAAATTGATCTCCTTTCGCTTCTGTAATTCAAATTTTATCAGTTTTTATGATGGGGAAAGGAGGAGATTTTCTAATCTATATAGCCAATAATTACAAAGTAAATATCCTATACTATATTTTAAGTAGACCAATTTTTGAAATATTGCTTGCAAACTATACTTCTTAATAGTATTACATGTAACAATAAATCATTTTAGAAGGTAATTGAATTAAATCTCATAATAAGATTCAACAATTTACAAATATTCAGAGATAATAGTATTACATGAAAAAGAACAATAGGACCATCAGCCTACAAATACAAGGAAAATGATATAATTATTAAATCAAGAATTTGAATTTCTACTCATAATTGACAGAGTATATTAAGGTAGCTGTAAAAACCACCCACAGAAAATTAAAATGAGGATATTAATCCTTATTTAGAAAAAAAGAACTTGGTGATATTACATAAAAGATTTCTATACATTTAATTCCACTGATTGAGCAGCAGTAGCTATTAAATTGATTTTACGCTTATAAAACAATCAATTCATATATTTTATTCTTAGTAAACAAAGGGACAAGTTAATGCTATAAAGCACTAAGGACCTTTTAATAAAAATTATGCTCATTTATATATTTATTTTATATATATAATAAAATAAATCAATGAAGCCTAAAATAAAATAGTATGTAATTTAATAAGATGAAAAAAATATTGGTTAGGTTCAGTTAACAAACTCTTAGAGAATTTTAAAACACTGTATTTAGTCGATAACATTTAGTAATTATTGTCATATGGGAATATTTATATCTCATTTTTTCAGGCATCATAAATTTTTGCCAGAGCATTATTTAATTAGAAATGATAAGCAGTATAAGCCCAAATTTGAAGTTTATAGCAACGTTTTTTTTCAGATAGATTTTAAACATCTAGATTGAATTTAGAAATAAGATTGCAGAGAAATGTTGATATTATCTAAAGGAACAACTTGTTTTTAAGATTTTTTTATTTGTTTGTTTTTAAGCAGTTTATTCAGAAAGTAAATGGGGGGGTTCACCTTTCACCTCCCCAAGGTGGGGGTGGGGTGGGGCTAAAGCTCTTTTAAGAACTTTTGAAGTGTCTGTAGGAGAAAGATGGAGATGTTAGCTAGAACTTTTTCAGTTGGGTCCAGAAAGATCCTATCTTTGTCAATCCTTCAAATTTCTAAATGAGTTTACTAAGCGTTCAAGAAACTTGTAGAAAACAGTTCAGCAACTACATACCACAGACACTGAAAGCTACAGTTTGCGTGTTTGTGTGCATATGCACATCAATTTTAATTAAAATCTATGACAAAACTATAGAAGTCTTTTTTTTGGAAATACAATTGATAAAATAATTGAGGATTATTTAAGTATATTATTTAAATACATATACATTTTCAAAAGTATCTATTTGACTTAATTAGTTAATTAGGTTTCTCTCAAGCCATATTCAACTAGCAAAGTAATACTTAACATATAACCTGCTCCTATCAATGGATTATTTGAGACACTTCAGTACATTCATTAAAAAGGAAATTCTCGCAGGGCTCGGTGGCTCAGCCTGTAATCCCGCGCCTTTGGGAGGCTGAGGTGAGTGGATTGCCTGAGCCCGCGGGTTCGAGACCCGCCTGGGCAGCGAGACCTCATCTCTACAATAAATCAAAAAATCAGCCGGGTGTGGTAGCGCGTGCCTGTAATTCCGGCTACTTGGAAGGCTGAGGCGGAAGGATCGCCCGAGCCCAGCAGGTCGAGGCTGTGATGGCCGGGAGCGGCCACTGCACTCCAGTCTGGGCGACAGAGTGAGACTCCAACTCAAAAAAACCCAAAAAAACAAAAAGGAAATTCTCCAAGACTTTTATTCCTGAATATCCTAGTACTCCAAAGCTTATGATCTTTTAATGCAAACTATTCAGTTATAGTTTTCAGTTTGCACAATTATCAAAAAGGGCAAACTAACTTACTTAAAGAAGGTGATGTTTCTTTTTATAATATAATTGTTTATATACACGGAAATTATGTACTATATTTTCATAAACTATCCTTTCCAGAATATTATATAGTGTAACAATGAAGATAATGCTCCCATATCTCTCTGAATGGTCTAAGATTTAATAACATCACTGTCTTCCTACGCCACAGATTATTTCCCTTATCTTATTTCCCACTGTCACCCAACACCCCAGGTTCTGGTCCAGTCCAGGCTACTCAAGAATGCTTCTAATTATCTCAGTCATCATCATGGTGGTATTTGCAACATCATGGTGGTAGCCATGTTGGGTCACTGTGATTCATCTGCAGAGGTTAACGAATCCAGCATGCCTGGATGGGAGTAACTAATGAAGCCAGGTATTACCTTTCAGCATGTCATTTTATTTAAATCACTTTGTGTCCTTACAGTCAATCTCTTTTTACCATACCTAATTTTAATAGATAGGTCTGTTCACATATTCACTTACTGAGCACTTACTGTGTGCCAGACAAATAATAATAACCAACATGGCAAAAAGGTCTCACCTTTGTGAAGACCGTTTTTTCTTAAAACAAAACTTGCCCCAAATAAAACAGTTTATGTTATTCTCCTCCCTTGAAATGGATTTACATCAAGGCCCACAGGCTTTAATGATTGCCGAGTAACCAGGGCAGCAGTGACCAGGGCAGCACTGTGCACATGAATTCAGTGACCATTTGCATGGCAGAATTTCCTGAAGGCACTTCCTCTCCTGTTTCAGCAGAGGTCCTAAAAAGGCCAACAGTAAAACAAGAGATGGCAAATCATCCTACATCCTGAAGTTGCTAGACCATCTCGCAGGACCTGCAAATGTGCAGCTTTTCTGACCTTTAGCTGACGTCCCACATGCTGCCTTTAAAAGAGGTCAAAGGGACTAATAAAGGAGAATCAAGAAATTCAAGAGAAGATTTCTTTTGAGAGAGTTGTTGGCATGCCAAATCCTACTTCTTTTTTTTTTTTTTTTTTTTGAGTTGGGGTCTCACCCTGTTGCCCAGACTGGAGTGCAGTGGCCTCTCCCGGCCACCGCAACCTGGACCTGCTGGGCTCCGGCGATCCTTCCGCCTCAGCCTTCCAAGTAGCCGGAATTACAGATGCACGCTACCACGTCCGGCTAATTTTATTTTATTGTAGAGATGAGGTCTCGCTGCCCAGGCGGGTCTCGAACCCGTGGGCTCAGGCAATCCACTCACCTCAGCCTCCCAAAACCGTGGGATTACAGGCTGAGCCACCTAACCTGGCTCAAATCCTACTTCTTTACTGAATTTTTAACAGCAGTGGAGGGAAAGACAAATGTTTTCTGACTGCGCTTCCTGGGTCCTATTTGTTCAACATGGCGGTTACACTTTTTAATAGATTGAAAAGTAATATAATGCAGTTCAAAAATAAAGCATAAATTAGGAAGTCTAGCCTAATTGGTCAACACCTAGTTGTGTGTTTCTGAGACTCAGCTACCTCATCTCTAAAGTGGGAGTTGAATTAAGCCTGTGGAATCCCTCCAAAGAATATCTCCATGATTTCTGATCCCTCTTTTCCTGCTCTGTGGGTACATTTGGGTGGTGGCAAGAATGGGGTGTTCCAATGACACAGTTTTAAAACCCTTGGAACTTTCTGAGTCCCAGAGCTTCCATGGGCTCTCCCAACAGAATGATTTTATGATTTGACATTTCTTGGAAGTAATGCCCTTTGGTCACTTTGATGTTCCTATCACTGTCATTATTAACCATGGTCTCTGTTGAAACCATTCCTCAGCTGGCAGGCTTGATTTTGCTTTACATCTTTTGTGCACACAAAGCCTACTTTTTCTGGGAATAAGGAAAACACCAAAAAATTTTTTGCAACTCTCATATTTTAAGTTCATACCTCAGACTGAAGAGGTCGCTAGGTTCCAAAGTCTCAACACTCATACTTTCCTCATTTTGTCAACTAACAAAATGACAGACATTCTCTCTTAGTTGAACTTATTTGTGGCCAATGTTCTAGAATAGTATGTGTTTTAATTCCTAATGCTTTTGAAAAGTTACTTCAGTTACTTAAGTGTGTTGAAACACACTGGTTTAACCACTGTCTACTGGTCTCTTCTTTTTAGGGGATAAATGTAAGGTCAAAGAGAGGAGCCATTTATTTTGGCACTGTTCTTTAAAATACCCTCTTTAAAATGACCTTCCTACAGTGGCAAATGCTAAAGGAAATCGTGCTGCAATGCTATCTCAGATATCCAGACAAAATCATCCCTATAGTAATAAAAGAATATGCCCTTGGAAAGTCAAGATTTTTCTTAAAAAAAGATATATCAACATAAGTCAAATAAATGAAAGGGGAAAAAAGTGATTCTCCCTTGTTCTTTTTGAAACAAACCCACAGAGGTTATTGTGATACCTGGGGAGACAAGGATTATTTTTAGAATGGTGTATACATTATAGTCATAATGCTCAATGGACATCAGCAATGAAGTGCTCCAAATCACTAAGTACCTTCTTATGCTCCTCCCTAATAATAAGCATCCTTTTTCCACATCTTATATGAATTCATTGTTTTATACATGAAAATAGTTGATATGATGATTAATTTTATGAGTTAGCTGGGACACTGGGTGCCCAGATATTTAGTTAAAGATTATTCTAGGTATGCCAGTGAGGGTGATTTTGAATAAGATTAATATTTGAGTTGGTTGACTCAGCAAAGTAGTTGCCCTCCCAAATTTGGGCAGCCTTCATCCAAGCCAACTTTTGGACTAGAACTTATACCATCAGCTCTCCTGGGTCTCCAGCTTGCCAACTGCAAATCTTGGGACTTTTCAACCTTCATAATTATGTAAGCAAATTCCTTAAATATATATATCTTTCTATGTATATATACACCATGTTGGTTCTATTTTCTTTTTTTCTTTTTTCTTTTTGAGTTGGAGGCTTACTCTGTCACCCAGGCTGGAGTGCAGTGGCACACTCCAGCATTGACCTGCTGGGCTTTCACAATCCTTCTGTCTCAGCCCTCCAAGTAGCCGGAACTACAGGTGCGCACTACCAAACCCAGTTAAGTTTTTGATCTACTGTAGAGATGAGGTCTCACCAAGTTGCTCGGGCTATTCTCGAACCCCTGGGCTCAGGCAATCCCCTCACCTTGGCCTCCCAAAGTGCTGGGACTGACTACAGGCTTCAGCCACTGCACCCGCCAAATATATATCTTTCTATGCATATATACGTCATGTTGGTTCTATTTTCTGGAGAACCCTCACATAGAAATAATTTTTTTTTTGAGTTGGAATCTCACTATATCACCCAGGCTGGAGAACAGTAGCATGATCATGGCTCACTGCAACCTTGACCTCCTAAGCCCAGGCAATCCTTCTGTCTCAGCCTCCCGTGTAGCTGCACCACCACACCCCAACAAATATTATTGTTGCTTTTTTTGGAGAGACGAAGTCTCGTTATTTTGCCCAGGCTGGTCTCAAACTTTTGGGCTCAAATAATGCTCTCATCCTGGCCTACCAAAGTGCTGGAATTACAGACATGAGCCATGATGCCCAGCCTGGAGATAAATTTCTAAATATTTTAAATAAGAAAAATGTGAGCGTCTCACATACATAAATTTGAGTCCCATCTCCTTCTCTGGAATTCCATTAAAAAATATTCATTGCCTTTAAAATATTTTACTTTTCCAAAGACCTGTATAGGGCAGGCAGACCAACACTTTTTAAAAAAATTTCTTTCTTTCTTACAATTCCATCATTTTGGTGTGTTTTTCTAGGAGAGGGTGCTAGCAGAACTCTTCCAGCATTGCTGATATTAATCACCCTTGTCTTGCTCTTCTGTTTTGAGTGGCTTATTATAATCAGGGGCTGGAGGTGGTGGTGGAGGGACAAGAGGGGCCCTGGAAGGTGCCAACATGACCACATATTAAGCTTACTGCATGGATGACCTGCTGAAGCTAGGTGCCTGACAACACGACTTGTACCCACATGATGCTCAGGATGCAAGATGCTTTTTAGAGACACCCCTACCATTCTCTTTACCTTTAAGATTGGTTTTTATATTTTTAGAAAGACGTATTCTCTTGTCTTCTTTGTTAGAGCTAATCTTAACCATCATTAACCAAGTGGGCAAACGTTCGTAGCATAAACACTGAAAGTGAGCCAGTGCAGCAAAGATTATTATAGCCTCTGTTCAAGGGAAAACATAGCTACATCTTAACAGGACAGAATTTATTGGGGCTTGGGAACAAGCATAGTTTGGTTTTCACTAGGGCCTCCTCCCCTGATGGGGCAGTATTGACTCACAGCTCCTGTTGAGGCTGTTTCTCACACCATCAATTGCTGAGAATTCCAACCATAGAAAACATCTCTGTTCTGGAGAATTTCAATGGGGTCCAAGATTTCCCATGACAGGCAGTCCTTAGAAAGCATGTCAAAGCTATGGTTGTCTAGGGGCTTCCTATCCAAGTCAAATGTTTTTATCTGAATACCAGCCTAGCTGGTGATTTTGTATCTGATGAATAGTGCTTGGGTTTTTAGGCTCAGTGTAATGGACTGTGGTTGTTTAAGGCCAACTACTTAGCACATATTTGTCTTTCCAGAATGACCCCGAAAATATCATATCTTTGTGCACACTTGACTTCCCTATCATTCAAGACTCTGTGTCTACAGAGAATCTAAGTAAACTTAGACCAGTCAGAGACCCAATTGAGACAGTGTGCGGAGCCATATCCTACTTCTTTATTCTCCTCCTAGAACAAAGGAAGCAGATACACTAATGATGTTTGTGCCCCTTCCTTCATTCCATCTTCAGTCAATGGCATCAGTGAGCCCAAAGTTATTGCACCCTCATTCCTGTAATACCAATTTTAATCTTACTATATTTTAATCTTACTACATCTAATTCTACTTCATTTCTGAGATTAAGTAATGTATATAATAGAAAGAGCAGCAGACCTCAAGTTAGCAGCCTGTCATTTAAACCTCAGCTCTGACACTAACTAGTTGCCTGGTTCTGGTAAAACCACTTAGTCATATGTTTCTAATTTTCTCATCTGTAAAATGTAGCTTGGGTCAGGTCTGAAGTTCTCCTGGAGTTCTGAAATTCTACAATTTATCAGCCACCACCTGACAACCAGTAATTGTCACCATGATGCATGCGACCCAAGCTAGTAAACCAATTAGTTAAGCTGCCACCAGGGCAAAATCAGTTCTGGTTTTGGAGTACTTTTTAAAAAGTTCCAAGAAACCCCAGTCTCCTAAAGAAGAATAGGAGATGACAGATCCTGAAGATAACAAAGATAAAAATATACTATGATTATATCTAGTGGGTTTTCATAACCCACCTAGCCACTAGCTCAGTGGCTCATAGAAGACACAGTAGTTACTTGTTATTTGATTAAGGAATAAGTTAAAAAATGAATATTCTATCATCTATTAGTATTCGGGAAACTAAGGAATGACTACAAAGTGCATCTAATAATTTGTGCAATATGTCAGCCATCTGGGCTTTATTTTCACTGTATGCCATTGTTAGTTATTAAAGAGTAGAAATGATTAACACAGAGACATCTGGTCCTGCTTATATACCCACATTGCAAGTTTTAAAAAAAGATATTCCCAGGATATTAGCATTCATATTTGAACATAAACGTCTGGATTGAATTTTCTTTTTTTAGATTTAAGTCTCTACCAATAAGCTTTTACAAAATAACTTTTCAAGACTGATGCTTTGTAGAAAGGCTTCTACCAAACTTAGCAGTTATATATTTTTAGGTTTATTATATAGATAACCATAATTTATTATATAACTATGTATAATCTTAGTGCAGAAAAGAAAATCTTAATGATTGAAAGCCAAGAAGGTAAAGTTTCTAAATGTTTTCATTTTGCATAAGATCAGAGCCAACACTGTCAGAAAATGATTAGCATTCAGACATTCTCACTACTGTCAAAACACTGCACAAAGAGGCGGAATGCAGGATTGCCTTGGGCATTCCCAGCTCCCTGACGTCAATTCAGATCAAATTCAGATAACTTGCCATGCCAGCTGCTTAATTCTCCCATTCTGTGAAAATCCTATTCCCTTTAAAATGAGGTTGCTATCTAAATACCATCAAAGCTGCTTTGAAATATTGGGAAAAGGGTTTAAGTTTTTGTTTTGTTTTGGGGTTTTTGGAATGCTTTTTGCCACCTCGCAACAGCAAGCCTGTAGAAAATGAGCAACTCTTTTTTAATACCCTTCAATTATGATCACTATCAGAATATAAAATATTTCTTTCTGGACTCTATAGTATGATGTAGAGTGAAACACAATCTGCACTCTGCTAAAATTTAGCTCATATAGGTTCATGGATATGATTTGCTTGTAGACTGCACATGGCACCTCTGGGCTTCTGAAAACAGTGTCGCCTAGGAAACCACACTATTTGATTCACTGGCTCCCCACCTCCCACTTTCCATCCTTACCTTCCTGTCTTTTCTCTACATCACTATTTCATGCCACAAGAATTCCATGGCTGCTCTTTAGAAATAGACAAAGGCAGCTGGGTGCAGTGGTTCAAGCCTGTAATCCCAGCACTTTGAAAGGTGGAGGAGAGAGGATTGCCTGAGACTGTGGGTTCAAGACCAACCTAAGCAACATAAACAAGTAAAAAATTAGCTGGGCATGGTGGCACACGCCTGTAGTTCCAGCTACCTGGAAGACCTTATATCACCTTAGACCAGTAGTTTGAGGCTGTGGTGGCCATAAGCGTGCCACTGCACTCCAACCTGAGAGACAGAGTGACACACTGACTCAAAAAAAAAAAGAACAAAGGCTTTCAGATCACTGAAATAATTATCTTCTTAATAATTTCTCTTCTAACAGCAATTAACTTTTCATCTTAGTTAATGACAGATGTTTTGTCTGTGCCATCTTGTATTAATTCTTTACAGATTAGTAATTTTAATAGTTAACACTTATAAAGTACTTCCCATGTGCCCTATTATACAGTTTGTTCATATGTATTCTTTCAGTTAACTCTCCTAACACTTTTATGAAATAGATATTATTGTTATTATTCCCTTTTTGTAGATGAAAAAAAAAGTGTAGGCCCAGAGGTGTTAAATGACTTGCTTAATGTCATACAACGTGCAAGTGGTGAAGCTAAGGTTTAATCATGTAGTCAGGTTAAAATGTCCATGTTCTTAACATTAATATGTATTGTTTCCTTTCATGAACATAAAAAGTACATTTTAAAAATGGCCTAGGTACCTTTAAGGCATTAAATATCCAATACCTTGGTGATTTGACTAAAAACAGTGGATTATTATTAAGCATGTATTTTAGGTCAATACTTGACATCCTGATAGTGGGAAATAAAATGAAAATAATAAAATGTTTGCTTCCTGCATTTAACTTTATAAATACAATTTTATTTGCAAAAATAGGTAATACACCTGTTTTAGTTTCCAGCCCATGTTGTCTCATTCAGGAATGCTTAGAAGTGGAAGAAAGATCATAGGGATCATAAGTCCATCACTTAAAATCTTAAAATCATCTTTTGAGTATCTGTGATCTAAACTGAAACAAACAAACACACAAACTCTTCATCAGTATGGAGATGGAGGAGAAAGAAACTTCCATATTGATAATAGAAGGCAAAGCAGAATCTACTTAAAGATGCAGCAATGATATTCTTTCTGAACAAGAAATGCTTCATGGGAAGTTATGTCTGTTCTCCTTGGAAGGTGAGAACTTCCATTGGGAGTAAAAGAGGGGAGAGGAATTTAAGCTGATAGAACATCAAGTGCAAGGAAATGGAAATGGCTAAAAAGAAATCATTTGAGATGTGCATTTGTGCTCAGTTAAGCAGAGACTAAGAATAAATGAATAAGTGAGAATGAAAGATGTAGATTGGAAGAACCAGACTCACAGCCACCTTGCACAAGAGACTTGCTGAGTGACCTTGGATGAGCTATTTATAGTCGACCTCCTAATGGGTAAGATGATGCTATCAGTAATATCATTTCCCTAGTTAGTTAGTGATTGGTCCATGGGGGGAGGATGACAAAAAAAATCCTGGAATTATTTATTATTTTTTGAAGGGCAGGCCCCTTGTAGAGAGGCTTCCTCTGCTAGGTAAGTGTTCTAGAAACCCAACAGCATCAGTGTACCAGCTAGCATTGTTGAGAAAGGCTAAACTTGGCTTTAGTTAATTTTTTTTATTATTATTTGGAGATTGTTTCAACACGTTTGTCTATTTCACGATGGGTGATTTACGAACGCACCTGTCCATATTGTGCTGAGTGTTCAGCAGTTTTTGGTCCAAAATTTGCATGACCTCCTTGCCCCACACTCTCTATTAACCTGATCTCACCCTGATGGACATTTTTTGTTTCACCGGCTGAAAAAAGTCCTCAAAGGGAAATGGTTTGCCGATAAGGAAGAGGTGAAACAAAAAACAGCAGAAGCATCAAAACACATCCAAATTGACGAGTTCAAAAACTGTTTTGAGCAATTGGAAAAAACATCTCAATAGGTGTATTGCATCATATGGAGAGTACTTTGAAGGTGACTGAAGTTTAAACGACACAATTTTTATGAATAAATCCTGGTGCTTTTTGGGGGGTGTCCCCCCTTGTATTTAACTAAACACACTGTTGTCCCAGAAAGCATTTAAGCAGTTTATAAGAATACATAAACCAAGATAACATCAATAGAAAGTAATCAGAAAAAAGAGGAACACAGAAAAGTGCCAGAAATGAGGCTAACATAAAAAGGCATATGGTGAAGATTTATTTCTTGACTATGAATGTGACTCTGAGCTTCAAAGCAACCACTGAACAAGTGAAACCTGGAGTTCACAACTCAAGAGTGAAAATATGTAACATATGTTAATTTCCTTCTCACTCCTCTACTCTGTACAATGGCATGTAATACAGGAATGGTTTAGGAAGAAAGCTATCAATACTGTCCCTTTAGAGAACTACCACAAATCACTGTCTGCTATGCCACTTCTCTGCTATCTTCACCTCTGCATACCAGGCACAGTGTGTGCAAACACAGGGACAACAGTTTCACCCTACAGCACAGGAAGGATTCATAAGCTAATTACTTAAGCTTGAGCTCTGGTTGCTCCTGGGTTCTCTCAGTTTCACCCAGGTCACCATTTACCAGTAGACAGAAATCCCACATAGATCTTCTGACATCAGAAAGAGGCAAACAATATTTCTCAGTTGAAGCAAAGTAAATGCAATGGATTTAATAGTGCTGTAGTTTTTAATGCCTGTATGCCACCCAGTCTATAGCTTTCATTTCCTTTTTTATCTCACATTTTCATGCTTTACCAGTGCCAAACAATTTGGGTCATTCAGCTGATGCAAACTGAGAAAGAACCAGTGGAGAGATATGGATCTTGTAAGAATTAGAATACAACTATTTAAACTATCAGAAATGAGTTTAAAGTAGATAAGCTGTTTAAATATGCATTTGAAATACCATTAATGAGAACATCTCTTTGCTCTGTATTGTGGTTCTTTTAATGAAATTGGCGATGGTGATGTTAGTGTGTACAAAGCTGTGCATGCTGTGCTTAGCAGTTACTAAATGCCAGAATTTTTATTCATTCACATGAAAAATAACTAGATATGTATTCAATAGGACATAAACTTTTTAATAAAATATAACCATTAGGGTTAATCTTTTTTGTTTTTTTTTTGAGAGGGATCTTCAGAGAGCTTTCTAAGTACAGTTGGAATATTCCATAATTTCAGGAAATGTGTATGCATTCAAATACAAGAGCTGAATGTACTACCATGATAAAATATTTTTGGGTGTATTAGGATTGATGATTTAGCATGTAAGTAAAATTTTAGGGTGAGAGCAAGGCAGATGCAACAAACATCTATGCTTTCCATTGAGATGAGTCAAAAAAGGAGAAAAATGACATACTTCTGTGGTAAATAAGTTCTGATCTGTTTTCTAGTCCAAATCAATTTTGGAAATTTTAATATTAATAATAACCGTTGCTGTGGTCCTTTCGTAATAACGCACCCCTCCTGAGATTTCTACTTACTTAGGCTCTTTTGTTCTTTACAAAAGCACAAGCCTCTAGAAGATATTAATTAGTTTCTTTCTTGATATGTCAGAACTATTCTTTAATTAAACGCAGTTTAAGAGAATAAATGGAATTGCTTTGTTTAGACCTCTATATTTTGGGGGAGAATTACATTATAATGCTTCAAATTTATATCTTAAGGAACCCCACCTGGAAAATATAGAATTGTGTGGTATAAGAATCTGAGGTAACTGTTATTTTAATGAAAGCAAATATACGGTGTTTCTGTATTCTTTTTTCTTTACTGCTTCAATATTCTCAACATTTGAATTAATAAGATTTGAGGTGTTTTAGCAGTGTATGTGAATTCTTATTCATTTCCTTGTGCCCACATAAAAAAGAGCTCTAAATGACTCATGAAGGAGAAAGAAAACTTAAAATGAAAGAATTGTTTCATGGTTGCATCTCAAGGGAGATTTGACAATATCATGCAATTTTTAACTTTCTCCCTCTTTCTTTATATTTTAATAACCTACTAGTTTTCTAAGGAGCACATCTTTCCCCGTGCAGTTGTTTTCTCACATATACAGCAATGATAATAGTTATCTAGGACTTCAATTTTTAAAAGTATGTGTTTAATAAGATCCCTGGTATTTCTCTAGAGATAATGAAATTATAATAGCAGCACTGTCTTAATAAAATAATAATAACATTTTAATTGGTTATTATCACCAGTGTGGTAAAAATATAATTTCTCAAATATTTGCTTGAATTCTCTCACATGAACAAAAATGAGACACCCTTACAAGTAAGGTAAACTGTTTTCTTTCTCTTTTCCAAAGTGACTATGGAGTAAGGACCCTCTTAAAATGAGTCTCCATATGCCAAATGATTTTCTAAAGCAGCTATTTGAACATCATCAAAAAAAAATGTTTAATATATCGGTTATTTCCCAATCCTACCACCACATTCAAAATAGCTTTTCCTTTTCTTTTTCTGGTGAACATAACAAATGAATACCAAGTAGTTTATGCCAATCACTCTGTCAAACGCTTTCACATACATCACCCCATTCCTATATGAGTCTTATGAAATACCTATTATGATCTCCACTTTACAGATGAGGTTGGAGAGGTAAAGAACAATTATAGAACACAATAAAACTGAAAATAGTTTCTTAACTTAAAACGTTTCATCTGGAGAAATATGTTCATGCACAGAATTTAAACCACTTAGAAATGCAGCGATGCTTATTTATTACACTTTACATTGTCATTTATGTGCAATCTTTACCATCTGCATTTGTGTACTGTAATGGCTCAATTGAGGTAAATTATTATAACTGCACTATCATGTTCTCTTAATGTGATACAAAAAATAATTAAACAGGCAAATATATAATACATTATGATGTGCCAAAGCTAATTGGCAACTGATCTGGTGCCACAAAAGTAAGAGGGTCAATCATTTCCCCCACCATAAAGAATCCCTACAAAATATATCTCCATCCAGACTGTAAGTCAATTGGAGAGGCCAGAGGAAGGCTGCATAGTGTTGGGAAATAACAGAGGCTCCAGAATCCACAAATGGAAGATCAAACCTTGACTCTACTCACTAGCAGAGGGGCATGGGCCAAATTCATCTCTCTCTGAACTTACCTTTCTTCAGCTTGAACATATATTTTTTAAATGTTTATAAAATTTTCTTGTACTTAAAAACGATCTGAAGCAAATTTGACTAACGATGAGATATTTCACATTAGTTACTTTTTAATAATGGGTATATATGGGATTTTATACTCCTCTCTGCACTTTTTTATATGTTTGAAATATGTTATTTGCCTTTTTTAAAAGCATAAAATAAGTAAGTAAATAACATGCAAGTTGACTGCACCTACTTCTGGGGAGAGTGGAGATGAACTTTAAATCAGATATATAAAAAAGTAGATGATACATAGTAGATATCCCTCAAGTATCAGCGCTCTTCTTTCTTGCAGTTATTTTCTTGGCAAGACACCATAACCTTCTGCCTCACCAATTTCACTCACAAAATTGAGCAGTGACATTCCAGTGAAGCAAGTTATAATATTTGATGTTAGTAGTGATTGGTAAAATGTTACTTAAGTATCTACTACACAGGAAAATCACATAATACTGAATGCAGATTTCATTTAAAATTTTTAGAATTAATCTGCACTCTCATTTTGAACAGTAACTGATACTTAGGTTATGTAAAATTCAAATATTTGTCCCTGTATTTCTCTGGAAAGATGAAATAAAAATTTAAAGTATTTTCAATATTGCTGTTTTACTGTACCTTTAGTCAGTCACACAGATCCCAAAAGATCTTGGATACCTTCTTTCTTTCTTTCTTTCTTTCTTTCTTTCTTTCTTTCTTTCTTTCTTTCTTTCTTTCTTTCTTTCTTTTTTTGAGTAGGAGTCTTACTCTGTCATGCAGGCTGGAGTGCAGTGGCACACTCACAGCCACCATAGCCTCGACCTACTGGGCTCAGGCGATTCTTCTGCTTCAGCCTTCCAAGTAGCTGGAACTACAGGTGTGTGCCACCACGCCCAGCTAATTTACTTATTTGTTTGTTTGTTTATTTATTTATTGTACCAACAGGATCTTGCCATGTTGGCCAGGCTGGTCTCAAACCCTTGGGCTCAGGCAACCCTCTCGCCTCTGCCTCCCAAAGTGCTGGGATTACAGGTGTGAGACACCGTACCCAGCTGATCTTGGATACCTTATTTCTTACTTTATCTATTTATAACAATAAATGCTATAACTAAATATAATGTATAAGATATAGAAATGATCTTCATTATTACATTCTTACTAGTGAAATAGCAGGAGATAATGATGGTTTTTTGGTTGCCCAGACAAGATGCAGGTCAGGAGAAATAAGAAAAAGCTGTAGCTTTATATACTAAAGTTATGATATCATGAGTAAATACTCAAATGTGCAAACCAGATCCCCATTCAGGACTGAGGCACTAATTTCCCCAGCAGCTGGGAATGTTGGCAGCTGACAGCTCTCAGCTAAGCCCTCTACTGGAGTTGACTGCAGTTGAAGAAAGCGAAATCTGACGTCCTTCACTCCCCTGCAGGTGTTGATCCTGAGAGAACCTCCTGCCCAACCCAGTAAATTTCCTGCACATAAATCTCTGACTTCAGATCTGTTTCTCTGCAGAATGCAACTTATGGCATGTTGCAGTACCTCTTTCCTAATAATGTAAGGAATATTGTCTGATTAGTGAGGGTGAGTTTGCCCATACTTGACACCTAAGTGACCCCATTCCTGCAACATTTTGCTTGTGCTGGTACATACTTCTATTGTTATTTTAGAAGAGTTAAATGTAAATACATAAGAACATTACTCACTACTGTTTATCCAGAAAATTCAAATGTAGAATTTTGCATAATATAATCTATCGATACATTAATAAATTATTGACTGTATGAATGAATGAACCAATGATGTTTCTTTTTTGTTGTTGTTGTTTTGTTTTTTTTTGAGTTGGAGTCTCACTTGGTCGCCCAGACTGGAGTGCAGTGGCCGCTCCCGGTCACTGCAGCCTCGCCTGCTGGGCTCCAGCGATCCTTCCGCCTCAGCCTTCTGAGTAGCCGGAATTACAGGCATGCGCTACCACGCCCGGCTGATTTTTTGATTTATTGTAGAGATGAGGTCTCGCTGCCCAGGCGGGTCTCGAACCCGCGGGTTCAGGCAATCCACTCACCTCAGCCTCCCAAAGGCGTGGGATTACAGGCTGAGCCACCGATCCCGGCTTCAATGATGTTTCTGTTAGGGATTGAGTTTGTCTAACTCTACAAGTTGGTTGTAACTGACTTAAGTGGTTTAAGAGCCAGTAATATATTGATCATATCTGTAATGCAGTAACCCCAAATCTGAGCGGGTTTGTGCATAATGTTTGCCTATTTCAAAGAAGTCACCTGGAGGTCCAGCAGGGAAAAATATTGGTTTATTCTTATGGGAGGCACCCATGGCAGCAGGTCAGTGAAGAATCTGCATTCATACCTAAGGGCAGTGTAGCAATTTTATAGGCAAGCAAGTTAATTAGTCAAATTGCTATATGTTATTTACAATCATATTGATTAAGAGTGACGACTACAGTTGTTCTCTGTTTTGTTTGGTCACCTGCACTCCATGACTGGGAATACGTATACCATTCAGGGACCATCCTTGGCCAAAGGCCACTTCCTAAATTAAGAAGGAAACAGTCTATGTATGGACAATACTCGACAATATCGCATGAACTCTATAATTTTTCTTCAATGCACCTAAAACAAACAAGCAAGATGCCTAGTCAGATTAAGCCCACAAATTAATGTGAGAGTATCCAGTTTCATCTTCACTATTCCCAACTGAATTTCTGATTACCTGAAGATAATTTTCAGGAGTTTATGTGCTATGGAAATAATACCAGGGTGGTTTATAGTTTAGGGAATTGATAGGTCTAGATATTCAATTCAGTGAGAAATGTCCATAGGCTAAAATTGCTTAAATACCCTTGAAGAGATTTTTTAAAATATGAATTGTCAGATTGATATTATACTTGATTTTTCTGTTTCAGTCATTTATTTTCAGCATTTTGGCAAAATATACATTAGGGACCCAGAAGATAAAAGACTCTCCAGAAAACAATAGAAACTTCTTGTTTTGCAGGTGGCTAAGATCATTGTTAAGATTCAAAAATTAATGTAATAAAGAAGCTCACAAATTGTCTCTGAAAAAACATACTCAGATAAAGCTTTTCGACATGTATATGCAAATCCCTCAAGGTAAGAAGTAGAGATGATAGAGAATATCCTATAAAAAAGCATCTGCTAGATGGGCACGGTGGCTCATGCCTCTAATACCAGCACTGTGGGAGGCAGAGGTGAGAGGATTGTTTGAGCTCAGGGCTTTGAGATCAGCCTAGACAACTTGGCGAGAACTCATCTCTACAATAAAAACAATAAAAAAAAAATTAGCTGGGTGTGGTGGCATACACCTGTGGTTGCAGCTACTTGAAAGGCTGAGGTGGGAGGATTGCCTGGGCCCAGCAGGTCAAGGCTGCTGTGGCTGAGTGCGCCACTGCATTCCAGCCTGGGCAACAGAGTGAGGCTCCAGCTCACCACCAACAACAAAAAGCATCTTCTGAACACCTGATATCAGAGTTCACTGTTGGCAAACAGTTTAATACACTGTCATAAAGCAACTCACAATGTATCAAAAAAATTAATGTATATTACAATTAAAAATTTAAAATTAATGTAAAGTTTTGAAGCATGATAAAGTCTTAATTTTCCTCATTTTCTCTCATTCTCAAGTTAAAGTGCCTATTAAATAACCAGAATCATATCCAGTTATAAATACAAATTAAACAATTTATTTCTCCAACAAACAGCAAATCAGTTCTAAAGATCAAATGATAGGTATCCTGGTGATTTAAATATCTAATTGCAATGATTTAATGGGTAGGTAAATTGCTAGGACAGAAATTGAATGGGTAACTAAAGACTGACATGGCAGAGTATCTTAGGGTCCATCATAATAGGTAGGAGAACTGATTCTATTTATTTGCGAGAACGCTTTACTGTTTATGTTTAAGTTCTGAAGTCACAGAATCTCAGGATATTAGAGCATTATGGGAAAGGGTGGAACATATATTTGAGCATAAAACAGTGATCTAATCATATTCGATCACATAACAAAACAGTTCTTTTGTTCCAAAAAAAAATGATTTAATATAAATGCATGATAATAAAAGTAGAAACAACATGAGCTTTGTAGACTTTGACCCTAGTAAGCCCCATTTAAATTAGAGAAATTCTTCCTTCGACAGTGCGTGGTGTGGTATCAAAAATACAGTGCTCTGAGTGCTGCTATCTGGTGAGTTCAGACGAACAGCAGCAAGGAAAATACCATCTAAGCTGCCGAAATTGTTTGTGCTCTGTGAATCTGCAATGTGTGAGACATGTAATGAAGGAGCTTTCTAGAAGTTGTATAGCCATTAAACTTCTGAGGCATTGCCATGTTAGTATAATGAAGGATTATGGATCTCAAAAATAAATGCTAGCTAGAATTAGGATACAAATTCAGCTCCTGAACATCTGTTAGGGAAAGTCAGTGTCCTAATTTGACATGAAAATCAGATCTGTCAACTCAAGCAAAAAAAAAATCTGGAAACTTCTTTCCTGGTCCACATACACTCTTACAAAAGTGAGACATCAGGAAAAAGTTAAAAGTTTTGTCATAGCTTTCATTTATTTTGGGTGTTTTATATGCCCAAGCTTTTTAAAAAAACAATTTTTTTTGAGATTTTCATTAATTATTGTGAAGATATATGATTAAGGTTGCACAATGGTCTTTTAAAGTATTATTCACTATCCCCTAATCTCTGTCTTCCAAAAGACCAGAGAAAAGCCTAAATGTCTAGCAACAGATCTCTAGCATTAGGACTTTAAAGCAGTCCTACCAGCAGCCTGTCTGCCCCAACATCACACCCCCAAAATAGTACTCAGTAATCAGGGGAGACTTTAAGATGCACCCAAACTTTATTTGTCACTTAGAGCGTTCAAGTGAATAGGTTTGTTCTATATTTTCCCCAAATAAAAGTTGGTTTCTAACACAAGCCTCTGTATTCAAATACCCCTTAGTCTACTCTCTGCAATTCCCAGCTAAGGCAGAAATCCCTCTGGCTACTGTTTTTGGCAATATGTTCTTTCTACCCTATCCAGCCCAGTTTGGTCTTGATGTCTCCAACAATTACCTCCCTCGGAGTCTTTCACGGGTCTTCTCTGACCTTTGTGATATTGTGAACAAACACATATATCCTTGATTACTTATGAAAATAACTTGTTCATCTCCTTGACCATACTGAAATCTGGTCTTCTCATGACACTTAAAAATGTTTTCTATCAGAAGCAGTCTCGTTGCATGCATCTTGTATCTTGTATCTACCTCTACTCTTTGCAAGCCCATCACATCACATTCTCTCCCTGTTTCTCATTTATTAATCCTATACCCATTTCCAACTCTCTAGGTAGAAATGATCACCAAACATCAATAAGCCTCAGCACAAATCCTCAAACTCTATATCTCCATGCTATTTTCATCCTTCAGAAATAGATACACCACTACCACCTCCACAGGACCAATCACTGCATCACTTACTTTGATAATGTTCAAAAATTCTAATCATTTCTCCTTTTTTTATCCCTCTAACCTTCTCTTTCCCCACTGTCACTTTCAGTACTCTAACCCTTTCTTATTTTTCTGATATTTTACCCTCAACTGTTAGACCAACTTATTTTCTTTCTACTTGGTTGAGATTCCAAAATTAAATTTTCTAACCATATTCATGAGTACTTTTGAATCTCTTATACTTGGTCTTCAGAAGTCTCACCTTATGAAACTCAAACCCTCTTTGCATCATTGTATTCTCCCTAATAATAGCAAAAGTATATCTTTGAATATGTGTTATACATGTTTTCCTCAGTCTGTTTGCCTTCTAATTTTGCTTCATTATGCTTCATTGTGAAGTCGGGTTTTTTTATTTTATTTTATTTTTAGTTCCTGGGTAGTCTAATCTGTTAGTCTTTTCAATAAAAACAATTCAGTAGCAAATCCTTTATCTGTGATGGGAGATAGAGATTAAATAATGAATTTGGAGTTCAAACTTGTTTATTCAAACATTTATTAAGTATGACTACAAAGGCAGAATGGATATGTTAAAGAACAGCCCCTTGCCTTAAGGAGTTTGCCACTTTTGGAGAAAAATAAACACACACACAAATAATTTGAATATTACATAGCAAGTACAACAAGAAACATGTCAGCATGTGAGGGTATAGAGGAAGATATTAAATGCATCTTAGAAGGCAGGAAAATGAAGGAAAGCTCCAGAGGCAGATGATGTCTGAGTGAAATCTCAAAAGGTCAGAAAGAGGCAGCTGGGGAGGAAGGAGAAAAATAGATTTTCTAGACAGGAAAAAAAAGCCCAACAACAACAGCAACTGTGTACAAAAATATAATGAGGATCTAAATTAGTTCAGTCATAATACAATTGATAAGAAGAAAAATGTTAAGAAATATTCAGAATATAAAATTGGCATATTGTGGAAATAGACTGGAGGTATTACCTAACTATTCTGGGGAAATACCGGCACAGCAAGAGGTCAGAGAGGTGATGTGATTTCAGATTCTAATAGGTTGAGGTTGAGCTGCTCATTGGAAGGTCAAATGGAATAGATAGTAGAGAGTCTAAATTTTAAGGGGGCATTTAGGGATGAAGAGAAAACCTGAAGATGTATGAGAATGTTTGTGAAAGCTAAAATTCTGAACTGAATTGTAGTTTATTTATCATTTTAAAAAATTTATTTAAAAATTTATTTTATTATAGAGATGTGGGGTACTAGTAAGAATGCATGCAGGAGAAGTTTGGGCCTCCAAATGACCCTCACTCTTCCTGGTTTGGGTTCATGTACCCTTTGTGTTGTTACATACCTCCCCCACCCTTTCTCCCCTGGTAGTGTCCAGCGATTGCTGATCCCTCCCTAAGCTATTGTGATCAATGTTCAGGCCCCACTATGAGTGAGAGCACGTGGTATTCTCCTGATGGCTTCCTTTGCTGAGCAAAAGCTTTTCAGTTTGATGAGGTCCCACTTGTCTATCTTAGCTTTTATGGCATTTGCTTTTGGTGACCTGGTCAAGAATTCATTGCCTACTCCAGTGCGTATAAGGGTGTTTCCTATGTTTTCTTCCAGGATTCTAGTTTGAGGTTTTATGTTTACATCTTTGATCCATTTAGAGCTGAGTTTAGTATATGGTGATAGTAGGGGTCCAGTTTCATTCTTCTGCATGTGGTCAGCCAGTTTTCCCAGCACCATTTGTTATATAGTGTCTCCTTTCCCCAGTAATTGTTATTGGTGGCTTTGTCAAAGATGAGTTGGTTGAGAAATCATGCTTTTGCTTCCGGAATTTCTGTCCTGTTCCATTGGCCTATGTGTCTATTTTTGTACCAATACCAGGCTGTTTTACTTACCATAGTCTTGTAATAAATTTTAAAGTTGGAAAGTGTGATACCTCCTGCTTTGTTCCTTTTGCTAAGGATTATTTTGGCCATTTGTGCTCTTTTCTGTTTCCATATGAATTTCTGAATTGTCATTTCCAGATCCAAGAAAAATGATGCCAGTAATTTGAAGGATATTGCATTGAATCTGTAGATTGCATCAGGTAGGATAGACATCTTGACAATACTGATAAACTCCAACTTTGCCTTTGGGAACCTAGAGAAACTGTCTTGTTCTATTGATTTCTTTGTCTCTCTTTGCTGGTGTTCCCCTCTAAATTACAGACTTTCTGAGGATTCAGGTTGTGGTTTCTTCATTTTTATATTCCTCATATCTCCTAGCATATTGCAAGTCTTAGAAGAGAGTAATCTTTCAATAAAAGTTTATTATTAAAAGGTCTTTAATAGCATGGGCATATCACTGATGGGTATATAAACTTACGTGGAATACCAAAGGCCAAAAAACTATGCACATGTGTTCCATGAATAAAGAAGTCTATCTAAGACTATTATCCAAGCAAAGAGAAGGAGGTCATTTATGAAATGACTTTCAGATGGAAAGCACCGAAAGAGTTGCCTAAAAGAAAAGATCTCTGTTTACCTCCAAACTGTGGAGGTGTCAGATCAGATTCAGAAAGCTGTAAACATGACATTTGAGCAACAGGAATTTCTTCCGTATACTTTCACTCAATTAAAACTTGGAACGGATATTGAAAAGACAGAGACATTTTGTTCACTTTGGGACAAGATGAATAGAACTTGGATAATTATTTTAACTCAATTAGGAAAATTGAAAGCATCATTTTCCACTTAGATCATTTCTTTATTCCTAAAGGTATTATATATTTTCTCTTGTAATACCTTCCCTAGGGAATACTGCAAGCTTTGTTTTTCTTTACAATTGTTTTTCTTGATATAGAAACTAAAGCGTGAAGAAATTCCAGTGAAAAGGATAAGCTAACATTTGATTCTATACTATTTCTAATCCTTAATCACAATACCTTGATTGGATGAAGGTGTTTTACAGTATATTAAAAGACCTTACATTATATCTTTAGTTAGTTGCTGCGGTTGTTATTATTTGATTGCTTTTGAAGAGTTGATCACAATTTTTAATTTTTTTTTGATTTGGGGTCTTGCTCTGTCCCCTAGGCTGGAGTGCAGTGGTACAATCATGGCTCACTACAGCCTCAAGCTTCTGGGCTCAGGCAATTCTTCCACCTCAACCTCCCAAGTTGCTTGGGTACTTGGGATTACAAGTGCACACCACCAAGCCCAGCTAATTTTTTGATTTTTGTTGTTGTTGTTGTTGTAGAAAAGAGATCTCACACTGCTGCCCAGGCTGGTCTTGAACTTCTGGGCTCAAGCAATCCTCCTGCCTCGGCCTTCAAAAGTGCTCAAATTACAGGCATGAGCCACCACGTTGGGCTTCAATTTTTAAAAAGTTGTCACTTAAGTGTGATGTAAGTTTTACATGAGGAAAAAAGAATCTAGGAGAATCTAAAGTCAAGTGTATGGCCTCATGCAAAGCATCTGAAAGTGTAACTTAAAGAGGATCTACTGTGGAAGACTCTTCAATTCAGTATTATTCAAGGCAGGAAAAAAGAGGCTACAATATTCCTGAAGGTTAATTTCATGGAGCTCTTAGGTAATTTTACAGAGCATGATGGCAAAGTGATGACAGTTCAGATCTGTCATCTATAACCACTCCTGGAGAAATACAAGAGAAACTATAATTAGATCCTCAGAAACTTGTGCTTTGAAGTAAAAGACAAATAAAACAACTCTATGCAACTGATGGCTACCCAGAAGCAGTTTTGTTCAATGGAAGTGCTCTAATTAATGGTTCCATGGCAAATGTTTCCATGAAAACTGCAACTGCACAGTATAATGGTGGTACGTACTGTCTGTCCAGGGATGTCCTGCAATCAGTATAAATAAGTAGATAAAGATATCTAGTCTAAAATACTTAGACACTATGATCTGCAGCTGTCTACAAATAAAAACTGCAGAGCAGAATGGAATGCACAGAATAGGGATCATTTCAAAATATAACTCAAAGTTATATTTTCTCACTTTCTAGAAACCTTAGGGTACAAATTTCTGAAATATTCTATCGTGTTTCACTGTGGTTTTCAGTTTTGGCTTCATCCTGAATTATGATCTTTAAGTGAGCCGGAGCAGTACTGTAGTCCTGGTATGGTAAGTAACCCCAACTGAAACAGAAGGTGGTTTACTCTGTTGATATGAGTGAAGGCTATTTTGGAGTCAGGACTATTCAGAACAGTATGTGATAGAAGATGAAACAACAGACAAATAAGGCATTGATGAGTTTCCTCAACATCATGCTGCATCCATTCTGTTAAAATGCATTTGTTTGTAAAGATTCTGGAAGTATAAAGCATCAATATCCAGGCTAAGCACATTTCTCTACTAGAGACATTATAATATTGCATATCTATTATCCTGAATTCCTATTTTCTCGAAAATATTGTGAACTTCTCAAGACAAGGCCAAAATATTATTTATTTTTATATATTGGATCTGGGATGAGTTAGGGGAACAATAAAATACTTATTGTATGAACAAAAGAAATAAAAAATATGCAATCAATAAATATAATGGCAGGTGCTAGGAGCAATGTGTACCAGACTTGACATTAGTACACATTGAGATGCCAGGAAAGATGCAAGATGATACAGGGGCCCTTTGAATTTTAATGCTGGTTTGTCATCATGTTTATTTAAGAAAGTTACATACTTATTATTTCAAAATATAATTGGACTAAGTATCAGTTACGTACATATGCACATTTAGTCATAATCCATTTTGAATTTGTTAGTAAGAAATAATATATTAAGTAACTTAAAGCATACATATTTCTTCCTATTTGTATAACTGAAGTTATACCAGGGAAAAATCAACATCCTGACCTAGTTAAATGTAGCTAAATAGTGTGCATCAATCAATGCAAACACACGCTTTGAAAAAGCTATCCTAGTTCTTATTCCTAGGGAACATCGCTTGTGTAGTATTGGGATCCATTTTTGTTCTCATATATCTTGGTCTTTGTAATAAGGAATCTAACTCAATTTTTTTTTTTAGTTTACTGATAGCCTTTTTTTTTTTTTTTTTTGAGTTGGAGCCTCTCTGTCACCCAGACTGGAGTGCAGTGGCCGCTCCCGGCCACCGCAGCCTCGATCTGCTGGGCTCTGGCGATCCTTCCACCTCAGCCTTCCAAGTAGCAGGAACTACAGGTGTGCGCTACCATGACCGGCTAATTTTTGATTTATTGTAGAGATGAGATCTCACCAAGTTGCCCAGGCAGGTCTTGTATGCGCGGACTCAGGCAATCCACTCACCTCGGCTTCCCAAAGCGCTGGGATTACAGGCTGAGCCACCGAGCCCGCCTCATTTTTTTAATTTCAAAGATGTGGGGTACAATTCAGGATTAGGTATACAAGTGGTCACTATATAGGTAAAGTTTGGGCCTTCCTTTGGTTACTGCTGGTAGCTTTAAAGCCTCACATCTCCCTTCTGCCCCACATTTGGCCAAACTGATAAGAAAGCTCAAGTGTCCTTTCCTTTGGCGCTGGTGGGGGATTTAATATCACACAAGCCTCTGTCCACACAGAACTCTCAGCATGGCTCCACCTCCTAAAAATTATAAAAATCTCTAAGCTAGTCATCTCACCCTGCTCGCTCAAGCCATTTCAGACCCTCCTGGAAGGCCTGCCCTGCTCTCCTCAGACAAGTCTCAATTTAGTAAATAATACATATTTTCTCATCCTCTTGGTGTGTGGGTTGGGAGTCACTCATTAGTCTAACATTTGAACTAAATTTTAGGTGTAGTGTTATCTGAATCTACACGGTGGCTACAACGTCTCATCTCCTTAATCTTGGTTATCTGGTTCTCCTCTTCTGCTCCTCTCCTTAGGAGGCAAGTAAAAAGCTGAAGTATGTGCTCCCAGGTCACACACAAAGAAGCTCACCTAAAGGAGTTGCAGCTTTAATAGAGAAAGAAGAACTTAGAGGAGACTATAGAAGTGATATTACTATTAGTGGAAGTTGAAAACAACTACCTGCCTAATTCTGAACTGGCTCTGTATCAACAGACTTTCTAGAATATATTCAAAGAGCATTAGTAGCAGAGGGTGCTGAGAAGAGCATAAAATTACTCGTTTTATGCCTACATTTGACCTCTTGTACTACACCTTAATATAAGGATATATGACATCATTTCCAAAACTGATGTTAAAAAATTAATATGCATGGGAGAAAGCAGATTTTCAATATTTAAATAATATAATCTCAAGAGGAAAAATGTCAGCCCATGACTGTTTAAAATCTAACTTAGAATGTACCATGTGCCAAACACTGCACGAAGCATTTTACACACATTATTGTATGTATCGTTGTACACCTTATTATTATTGTCATTTTACTTATGGAAACCAAAACCAGTTCATAAAGCCAGTAATCGTCAGAGATAAAATTTAATCTCTGATGTACCCATATCCAAAGTCCATACTCAGATGCATTCATTCTATGGTTTCAAATCTACATTGTTCAGGCTATGAATATTCTTGCTTCCTGATAATTTTGAAAGTCTAATAGGTCTTTATGAAGCTAACTAGCTTGCAAGCTTGAGAAAAGAGCACTTTTTGTTCTGCTGAAATGTAGGGAGACATTATCTATCATAGCTGATAGATTTATACAAATACTACACGGTATCCATTATTCATTTCAGCTACATTGCCTTGAAGAAAGGTACACCATGAACTTAGATGTAGCAAGACAATAGATACATTCTTTTAGATTTTTCAATAGTTAATTACTGAATTATTTTAAAGTAAATATTCTGAGAACTGTGAGCAAAGAGAAAGAGATATAAGTCTTGTTGTTGACATCAATATGATTACAATATACCTGAGAAGATAACATACAATTTTTGTCCAGTTTTTAAACATTTGAAGTGTTAATTCACTACATTACTATAAATGGTTTCATATTACAAATAAGCTAAGCAATTAAAGGGCTAGGTTTTTTTTGAGACTACATTTTTTAGAGCAGTTGTAGGTTCACAGTGAAATTGAGATGGCATATAGATTTCCCTTATATAACATACTAATTTTTAAGTACTAATTTTAATATTTCTTATGTCCTGAGTTAGCATATAAATTTATTTGACACCCTCAGGCTTTGGAAAAAGGAAACACTTCTATTTAAAATAGCTTCATCCATCATTTTTGCATGATCAACAGGTTTCTATTTAAATGGAAAACAGCAGGGGGAGCTCAAAGACAAGATGGACAAATTAGAGGTTGACTTCAAGAGTACTAAAAAACTATTTAAATGCCATTTTGAAGAGAAGGAAAAGAAAGTTAAGAATAGAGGTGCATGATGAAATTATTAGATAATATTTTGCATAATAATCCCCAGCAAAATAGCTGCACATTGTAAAACTTTCCCATACACAATATTTCAAAAGGTCAGATTTTTTTTCCTCTATGAAGTTGGTTTTATTGTTATCCCCACTACAGGTGATAAGACTGAAAACAGGAAGGTGATTTGTTTTCATTTTAGTTTTGTTTGTTTGTTTGTTTGTTTTTGAGTTGGAGTCTCACTCTGTCGCCCAGACTGGAGTGCAGTGGCCTCTCCCGGCCACCGCAGCCTCAACCTGCTGGGCTCCGGCGATCCTTCTGCCTCAGCCTTCCAAGTAGCCGGAATTACAGGCATGCACTACCATTCCTGGCTGATTTTTTGATTTATTGTAGAGATGAGGTCTCACTGCCCAGGCGGGTCTCGAACCCGCGGGCTCAGGCAATCCACTCACCTCAGTCTCCCAAAGGCGCGGGATTACAGGCTGAGCCACCGAGCCCGGCTCATTTTAGTTTTTACTTAATTTGCCTCCAATGCCACATAACAGGAGGGGCCAGAGGCATGACCTGAGCTCAAAGTCTCTTGTGTCCAATCCCCTGCTGTCCAGGCACCAAATCCAATGCACAGAATCACTGGACATCAGGAAAATGTAAATTAAAACTACAACAAGATATCACTACATACCCAATAGAAATGGATACAATAAAAAAATAGATAATACCAAGTGTTGACAAGCATGTGGAGCAATCAGAAAACTGAAACCATATTGACTGGAATCTGAAGTGAAAAACGACATGAGAAAACTATCATTCTTTTTTCTATTTTTAACTTTAAAGATGTAGGGTACAATTCAGGGTTAGTTATGCAAATGTTCATTATGTAGGTATCCTTGTTGATGAGGTATGCTCCTGCTCCCCAGCAGTTTCCCACTACTGCCAATTCCACCCTGTCCCTCCCCTGGTAGTTTCCTACTACTGCCAGTCCCTTTCTTATAGTATTATGATAGTTGTTCAAAGTTCATTTATGAGTGAGAACATATGGTACTCTGTTCTTTGTTTCTGTGATAGATCACTGAGTATGATAGACTCTAACACACACACACACACACAAGTAATTCTACTTCTAGTTATATACTCAACAGAAATGTATACTCATGCACACAAAAAATATATATTCAATAATGTTCACAGCAGCATGATTTGTAATAGCTTCAAATAAAAATAAAACAACTGTTTACCAACAATTCGATGAATAAATAATTTATAACATATTTAGATGGGGATTAAAATGTGCTACAACTACATATATAAAGACAGATGAATTTTCCAAATGTAATGTTGAGAAAAAGAAGCCAGATGATAAATACATTCTCTTTAATGAGTAATATGAATACAGTGTTAGAGATCAGGATAACAGTTACCCCTGGAGGGCAGTATATGAAAAAGGACACACAGGAGGCTTTTGTAACTCGGTAATATTCTCCTTCCTCATCTAGTTGCTGGTTACATGGGTATGTACTTGTCATGAAAATTTGCCATGTATTTAAGTTTGTGAGCATTTCTTTGTTATGATATGATTCAACAACATTTGCTCTAAAATTTATACAGTATGATCATTTTAAAGCATTAAATTATAAATTTTTGAGACATGAATTAAGAAAGCATGGTCCCATGGGTGATAAGTACTAGAGCTGGTACTCTTCCTGAAGGCACCCACCAATCCTTCATGTGCCAGGGAATGAATCAAAGCAAGGGGCCTCAATAGAAAAGGAAGATTACATGTAAAGTCTTACAACTGAAAGTCAACACCCATAGTGGGCATACTAACACGACTTTTCATGCAGAACAAGACTTGCCTTGTTTTCAGGTGGCGTATTTTTTAAAAAAATGTTTCAAAAATTCCTAATCACAAGTATGTACTTACATGCTGCAAAAACAATGTTACACAAAAACAAAGGAAAACGTATTAGTAAATATATACAAAATTGACATTGCAACTATATTCATAATGTCTAAAATGTAAGGTGCATATGAAGGGAATGAAAAGCTTTTGCATTTGTTCACAAGGTGGGTAAAGGGGTAAAGCTATTATTTTACTTTAGAATTTATTAAGTTACACGTTCAGTCGAGGTATGGTGGCTCACACCTATTTGAGAGGCTAAGATGGGAAGATTGTTTGAGTCCAGGAGTTCAACACAAGCCTAGACAGCATAGCAAGATCCCATCTCTACAACAAATATAAAAAATTGGCCAGGCATGGTGGTATGCGCCTGTATTCCCAGCTACTAGGAAGACTGAGATGACAGAATGCTCAGAGCCCAGAAGGTCAAGACTGCAGTGAGCCATACTTATGCTACTGCACTCCAGTCTGGGAGACAGAGTGAGACACTCATTCAAAAAAAAAAAGTTACATATTTAGGAAAAATATTTTTAGGGTTATTACCAAAATAATAGAATTAGAGTTTAAAGCATATAAAGTAGAAGGAAAAATACAATAAGAGAAGTCACTTTGATCCAAAATAACGCCAGAAAAAAATGAAAACAAATATTAAAAAAGCAGGATAAATAGGAAGCCTAAAATATTTTTGAATATCATAATTATAATTAATCCAGAGTTCATGAATTAACCAATATTTTCAGTTAAAGCTAGTCTCAAAAAATGCCAACAAACAGGAACTATACAGTGGAACAATGTTAGAAATTAATAATAACAATATAAATTTTTAAAAACTAATTACTTTGGAAAATTTTTAAAAGGCACTGTGATGGAGCACTGAGTATGATGGACTCTAAATCCATCCAAGTAGCTGTGAAGTTCATTATTTTGTCCTTTTTATAGCTGCATAATATTCCATCATGTATATGCACCACATTTTTTTTTTATCCAGTTCACTTGTGATGGGCAGCACGGTTGGTTCCATGCTTTTGCTATTGTGAATAGTACTGCAATAAATATGCATGTGCAACATTTATTATAATACTACATGAAAAGTATTGGCAGTAGTGGGTCACTGCGGGGGGGGGGGCACATAACACTAATAAGGGTACCTGATCCCAAACCAGGCAAAGTGAGGACCAATGGGAGGCCCAAACGTCACCTGCACAATGACCACTTATGTACCTAACCCTGAAATGTACCCCACATCTTTAAAATAAAAAATAAAGTAAAATATAAAGCAAAACCAAAAAAACCTTCTAAATGACACTTGAATCAGAGTAGAAATCAAAATAATGTATAAAATACTTAAAACTAATAATACTCATAAGCATACCATGCATCAAATTTGTGGGGTTGTGTAGAAAGCAATAGAATTATATCACTATATTATAAATATAGGCTAAAAATTAATGTGCAAAGCAACATAAGAACATATTTAAAAATAGGAAAACAGACCCAAAGAAAGTGAGAAGAAAAATAATAAGTGAAAGAAAACACATTCAAAACATAAAAAATACAATAATAGAAATGTAAAAACCAGAAGGTGTTTGAATAGACTAACGAAGTAGTCTGACAACTTGACAAAAAAAAAAAAAGAAACAGAGGAAGAGAGAAACAGCAGCAACAACAACAAAAAAATCTTTTAAGGGTTCAACCTGAGAAAGCCAAAAAAAGAAAAAAATAATGCTTAACAAGGAAAGCCAAAACAAAAAAAAAAAAAAGAAAAAAGAAAAAGAATGGGCAAAATATGAGAGACAGAGTCTTGAGATAGATAGATAGATAGATAGATAGATAGATAGAGTTAAAATGGAAAAAACTGAAAGGAGTCATGACTCACCTAAAAATACATAGAAACCAAAAATGTAAATGAAAGACCCATTTACTATGTTTGTGGGAAAAGCAGGAAAATGTATTGCATCTTGGAAGGATAAAAGTGTCAGTGAAAACAGTTCAGTTACATGAGGCAAAGAGGTACAAAAGAAAAACAGTGGCACTACTAATTCCAACAGCTATGACAAGGAGACAAGGAGGTCTGAAAATATAACTATAATTTCTATTACTTAAGCCCCTTTAAAAATCCCTTCTGTTTTACTTTAAAACTTAAACCTAAGTACTTTACAGTGATCATAAGATTTAATTAGAGAAAGACAGCATTTGACTCTTTTGTGATGAAAGACAAAATAAAATAAGATTAAAAATAAGGTATCAATCAAGTCTTCTCAAATAAATTGCATCTTTTTGGTTACAGAATAACAGGAGACAAAAATATGATTGCAGAATTTGATCTGGTAATTCTACCACTGAGCATTTATTTTAATAAAATAAAGGTAGTTTTATTTTACCAGTATTTCCTGAGAAAAACTTCTAAAGATGTTTCCAGAATCATTATTTCTAACAGTAGCAAATGAGAAAAAAAGCTTGCACATCAAAAATACAGAAATTTTCAACCAGATCAGAAAAATATATAGTAACCAAAATGATATGTGAGAAGATTGTGTCAGAAGATAGAAAAGTACGTAAGGAATAATATGAGGTTTAAAAGTAGGATGAGTTTTAAAAAGTAGAAAGATCTAAAAGTACAATAATTCTGTTGCCTTCTAGTTTCACTTAAATAAGAAAATAAGTAGCCATTTTCAAAATAGGGAGACAAATACCAGCTTCAAGGAAGTATCTGATACAGCTTTATAATGAGCAGATAGTGTCCAATCAATTCAATTTCCTTAGATGATAGAACAATAGGTCAAGTTAGAGCCAATAGGACAATATGACTTCAGAAACTTTCCCTCATGATATTCTCATTAACAAAATAAAAAACACCGAATTTCTGTTCCATGGACTCAGCATTCCATGACACGTTTCTAATAAGGATGTTTTTAAATGTGGTAATTTGATGTCTGAATTAGGTTCAAAGATGTAACAAAGTTTGGTGCTCCAGAAGACAAACAAAACATAACACGGGTGTGGATGTCTAAACTTTTGACTATATCCATCTTAACATCTGGTTTGCATGCTCAACTGCTTAGAGTCTTATAAAATGTCCAAAATGTTAATGACTCAGTGTTGTGAGAGACAAGAAAAATTAATAACAGATTATAAAATCCCCATCTTTAGAGATTCTAAAAATATTTACAAAGAACACCCTTTTGAATGACGTGGCAACTTATCTCCTAGAAGGAGCAGGCTAAGCCAAGTGACCTGAAGATCTTGCCTCTGCCTGTTTTCATTAACGTTATACTCCTCTCTGGGTCAGTGATATCAAACTCACAGCTTGCATGTTTAATGCAAAATCACTTATCTGTCAACATACTCTTTTCTACTGACCCTTGGAGTCATGCATTTCTTATAATCTTTATAAAGACATATTCCAGGAAGCTACTACCAATCAATGAAAGCTATTTTTTAACCAGACTTAATTAAAGTGAAAATGAATAGATAAATAAAGATGAGAAATGTCTCTCCAATATCACTTCAAGAATGTTCAACCCTATCGAACTGGTAAAACCCAAATTCTAGAAATATAGGTACAGACTTCATCTTTATAAACGGTTTAACATTGGATTCTCCATTTCAAAGGAATGGAAGCTGAAAAGATAATAATAATTCAGAAATCAATTGATATAAGCAAAATCAAGAGACATTTATAAAAAAGAAATTAGGTTAATGTTCAGGTACAGATAGGGATATTTTCTCTAATAAAATCTTACCAAAGAATAGCAATTCCACTGGACAAATAAGTATAAAGCAGTACCAAGAACAAAGAGAAAAAGATACTTTATTTCATTACATCATTTAGGTTGCTTTTCTCATTAATGTACAAGTACATTACATATAGTTTTCAAAGTCTAAATGTGTCCTTTAAAAAACTGATAAAGGTGGAGGTGAGAGTTCAAGACCAACCTGGGAAACTTGACAAGACCTCATCTTCACAATAAATCAAAAAGTTAACCATGCAAAGTGGGGATCAAAGGGAGGCCCAAACTTTACCTATATGATGTCCAATTGTATACCTAATCCTGAACTGTACCACACATCTTTAAAATAAAATATAAATCAAAAATATCAAAAAATTAGCCAGGCATAGTGGTGTATGCCTGTGGTTCCAACTTCTTGGAAGGCTGAGGCGGAAGGATCACCTGAGCCCAGGTCAAGACCATGAACGTGCCACTGCCCTCCAGCCTGGGTGAAAGAATGAGACACCTACTCAACCCCCTCTGGCAAAAGACACACACACACACACACACACACACACACACACACACACACACACACACACACACACCTGAAGAATATGAAGAATAAAATACTCAAATATGCCTCTTAAGCAATGCTATAAAAACATACAGGCTTCTCATGTTCCTATCTTTTTAATCCTCAATGATCGAATCGTGAGTATTGCTTTATAGCATAGCTATTTAATTACATTTACTATTTCTTCAAATAATTTATTATTATTATTGTATTTTCTCCACTAAATCTATCATTTCAAAATTGTCACTGGGAAGATGCCTAAAAGAATGATCAAAGACTGGACATAGCTTACGACTCTTAATATTAGATATAAAAATGGAGTCAAGAATGATATTGACAAAAAACAGTCTAGCATATTGTCTAGATAATAAGTTTTTCAACCTTCTAGGAAAATCATACATTATATTATTATGCATATTTGTGCTTTAGTGAGAAAACACTGTGTAAGGACGAACAAAGTCCTTTAACATCAAAGCTGGCAGGAAGGTGAGAAACTGCCTAGTTCAACACTAGGGCTAAATAATTTCCAGAAAGATTATAAAAAAGAATAGGCATCCACCTATTGTTTCATTATGCTAAATTTAATTATGTTAATTCAGTGAAAAGTCTATATATTAAATGAAATCCTTAGGTAAATCAAGATTTTTACATAGGCCATTAAAGCTACAAAATCAAGGAAACTATTTGTATTCCATTTAGATTCCAGGGAATAGCACCTCTTTTTGGTGGGGCATGGGAAGCTGTTACAAATTACATGGGCCTTGCTTTTGCTAGTGGTCTGAAAAATATTATTTTTTAATCCATCAGGATCTAAATCTGTTTTTGGTGGCCTTGGAAACTGTTTAGGACTGAATTACTGACTTTAGTTCAAGACTGAATTTGAATCAGTGACTAAGCAAAACAACTTAAAAATCATCCTTTTCAGTGTTCAACAGATACAAACTAACAAACTTTCACATTATCACTTACTAGCTGTGTAACTTTTGACAAGTGGTGGAACCTCTATGTATCTCAGTTTATGTATCAGTAAGTTGCTGATAATTACAGAATATATCTCAAAAATTTATTATTATAAGAAATGTTACATTTGTAAAGAGCTTAGAATAATAGGGTATACATCCAATTCATTTTATACTGACACTTTAAAAAATTTTAAATCCTTACGAATTACATGAGACCAATGCAAATAAAGATAGATTAAGAGACTGGGCACAGTGACTCATGCTTGTAATTCCAACACTGGAAAGCCAAGGGAGGAGGATTGCTTGAACCCCAGAGTTTGGGTCCAGCCTAGGCAACATAGCAAGACCTTGTCTCCACAAAAAAAATTTCAAAAAATTAGCAGGGCATGGTGGTAGCACACCTACAGTTCCAGCTACTCAGGAGGCTGAGTTGAAGGGAGTGCCTGAGCCCAGGAGGTCAAGGCTGTGGTGAGCTGTGATCATGCTACTGCATACTAGCCTGGGCAACAGAGTGAGATCCTAGTGTAAAAGAAAAGGGGTGGGGGGGAGGAAAAAGGAAAGGAAGGGAAGGGAAGGGAAGGGAAGGGAAGGGAAGGGAAGGGAAGGGAAGGGAAGGGAATCTATCTTTTCCCTAGGATTGGTTTAGGTTGATTACAGGACTCAGGCTGACCACTGACCAACTTGCTATTCCCATAGAAAAGAGCCTCAGAGTCTGGGTGATGGAGTGAAACTCCAACTCAGAAAAAAACTTTAAAATGTACCAGATCTTTTTAACAAAATGTGTAGAAAGCATTGAAGAACACTAAAGGAGACAATTAATAGAGAGATATGCCACAATAGAAAGGTAATAGCCTGAACTGAATATCACTTTTTATTAAATTGAGCTATAGAATCAATGAATTTCAATCAGTACCAGGACAGTTTATTTCAAGGGCTTTATAAACTGGTTTTTAAAATATTTTTATTTTTTATGGAGATGGTGAAGACAAAGAAAGAAAAGTCAAGACATGATTGAAGAAAAACAAGGACAGGCAGGGAATACTCCTTACCTGTTATCGATCAATAATAATAGTAATGATATTATTCATTATGCTATAGAAATTAAGATGATATGGGTTTGGGACAGAGACAGATAAAAAAAAAAATAGGCAAGTGGAACAACATAGAAACCCTAGAAATAGACCAATGGTCCTAAGAAGCACAATGCACGTCAGAGGTAGCACTACCTGTCAGTGGGAAAATGATACAATAGACAGTCAATGGTGCTGGAATAACTGGTTAACCAGATGGGAAACATACAAAATTGGATTCCTTCTTACACTACCCAGAAATCAATTCCATATGTAAACTTATTTTACTCTAAAAGGAAAAACCTTAAAACTTCTTAGAAAAAATTTTAATTCAGTGAATGACATATAGAATGAAAACAACATTTTATTTCATCTGGGACATTACTAAATATAAAGTAATACAATTTACTGACCTCTAAACCAGCCCAACTAGAAGGAGGACGGTAAAGAGGAACATTTTGTAGGCAAATGCTAGTCCATAAACAGACCTGCCAAAATATCGGTGACAGATCCCCTTTAGAATCAATGTGTGGACTCTTGTCTATCCCTCCCTCCTTCCAGACAGTCACCTTCTTCTTGCCTTTTTCCCTCTTTCTTTAGCTTTTCCTTTCCAGGCCTGGTAATAAATACTGTCATATTTTGTCAACCCTGCCCTATCCCCACTACACCACTTTTTCTGTTTTTGTTTTGTTTTGCTTTTTGGGGTGTGGCATGAAGGGTGTTATATTTTTTATTTATTTTATTTTATTTATTTATTTTTTTCTGAGTTGGAGTCTCGTCTGTCACCCAGACTGGAGTGCAGTGGCCACTCCCGGCCACCGCAGCCTCGACCTGCTGGGCTCCGGCAATCCTTCCGCCTCAGCCTTCCAAGTAGCTGGAACTACAGGCGCGTGCTACCACGCCCGGCTAATTTTTGATTTATTGTAGAGATGAGGTCTCGCTGCCCAGGTGGGTCTCGAACCCGCAGGCTCAGGCAATCCACTCACCTCGGCCTTCCAAAGTGCGGGATTACAGGCTGAGCCACCGAGCCTGGCGATGGGTGTCATATTTTTTAAAAGAGTAACGTCTTTAGAGTTGGGTTCCAGGACTAATTATTGCATGGATGAACATAGCAGTCTACAACTTTCTCTTTTCCTCCCTATTCCCCTAGAAAAAAATTTGTGCCCATAAAATAACCACTACCAATTTTTTTTAGTAGGAAAAAACTACCACGAGAGTAATTTTTAAAACATCATTCTTTTCACTAGGAGAGAATGTTTCCAACACTTATGATCAATAAGAAATTGCACAATATTTAAAGAATTCCTAAAAATCTATCAGAAAAAGAGAGACCAGGAAAAAAAATGGGCAAGACTTGGGAAGAATTTTTATAGGAGAAACATGAATGACTAATCATTGTATTTTTAATGACCAAACATATTAGTTGTCAAGGAAAGCAAAATTAATACCAAAATTAGTATCATTTTATAACCATTAGATTGAAAAAATATTTGTCTGACAAAGAACCACTTAAGAGAGCTTTTACAAACCACACATGATCACATGTTCCATTAGCTCTAGCACTTGTTGAGAACCACTACATTTTACACATACATGCACATTTACAGTTATTCAACATTGAAATATGGTCAATATTTTCCAAGTCGCCTAAACATTATTGCCTGCAGATTCTTCGTGTAAAATCTTAAACTCTTCCAGGCTGGGTGTGGTGGCTCAAGCCTATAGTACTAGCACTTTGGGAGGCCGAGGTAAGAGGATTTCCTGAGTCCAGGGGTTTGAGATCAGCCTGGGCAACTTGGTGAGACCATGTCTCTACAATAAATCAAAAAATTAGCCAGGAATGGTGGCATGTGCCTGTAGTTCCAGTTACTTGGAAGGCTGAGGTGGAGGGATCACCTGAGCCCAGCAGGCTGAGGTTACAGTGGCCATGAGTGTGCCACTGTACTCCATCCTAGTAGACAGAGTGACACTGAATAAAAAAAATAAAAAAATTAAACTCTTCCAATGTTTGAATTTAATGATCACTGAGAAATGGGAAAAAACTATTAACTTTCTTATTTAATGTAGCTAAATTATTTATTAAAGGAAAGAAAAAATGTTTGTTCACAAGATTCTTATTTTAATATTATAATAATTAAAAATGAATTATAGAAAAAGTATTTCAATCCCCATTTTGCCAGACCAACATTAAAAATTTCTTTGACTTTGTACAAAATGCATGCATACTCTTTGAAAGTATTTTTTATATAAAATAAAGATACTAGAATTTTAATGTATAGTATAATAAACGTAATGATTGCAAATGTCATCAAGAAAGATAGGTGAAATTCATTTAGTTTTTAAATATCAAATGCTTCCTTTTACAATCACATTTCAAACTTTGTTTCAGGCTCTGGGATTTCTTTGCAATAGCTGTGTCTACTTAGACTACCACTTCCTTATATGAGGTACAAACAACATTCAAGGGTAGAGTTTATAGGTATGGACTTGGGTACTAGATCCCTGGGTGTCAACATCAGTTCAGCCACCTACTAGCTGTCTGATGATGGGTAAGAAATGGAGCCTCACTGAGCTTTGGTTTCTTCACTAGTAAAATGAGGCTCGAAGGAGAATATACTCATATAATTGTGGTAGTTAGATGAGATAGAATACGAGTTATTTAGAGCAATGCGTGCCTCACAGCAGATGATCAAGGAGTATTAGCTATTGTTATTCACATCAAATAATGAAGTATTCCTCATGACAGTGTCAATGCAATGGTCATTCCAAGAAATCTAAGTTACTTTTGCTCTTGACAATATTTTACACTTTTAAAGATTCCAGTAAACATAGAATGTTAACCTAATTTATAACAGTAAAACAGAGGATTAAAGATCTTTCCTGACAATTATAATACCTAAATATATCAGTTAAATACATTTGTCAATTGTTGTTTTTCACTTCCATTAAAATGTACTGCCGTGCTCGGTGGCTCAGCCTGTAATCCCACGCCTTTGGGAGGCTGAGGTGAGTGGATTGCCTGAGACCGCAGGTTCGAGACCCGCCTGGGCAACTTGGCGACACCTCATCTCTACAATAAATCAAAAAATCAGGCGGGCGTGGTAGCACATGCCTGTAATTTCGGCTACTTGGAAGGCTGAGGTGGAAGGATGGCCGGAGTCCAGCAGGTCGAGGCTGTGGTGGCCGGGAGCAGCCACTGCATTCCAGTCTGGGCGACAGAGTGAGACTCCAACTCAAAAAAAAAAAAAAAAAAAAAAAAAAATGTACCTGACTAATAACGTTATGAATGGCTTGCTCTTCCAGTCAGTATTTTTTGCAGGTTTTACTTCTCAAGTTTTCAAATTGGATATGGTGGAATTTGGCTTCTACTAACTCATGATTTTGCCCTGGTGATTAGTTTATCTTACCAGATTGAATAAATATACATGCTATTTATACTAGTGTCAAAAGAGTGACTTCGGTTTTGCAAGGCAAAATGATGTTTGTTCTCTATCATCTTTCTTTTCTTTTTTTTTATTCGGAGTCTCACTCTGTCACCCAGACTCTAGAAGTGCAGTGGCACACTTCGGGCCACCACAGCAGCCTCGACCTCCTGGGATCCGGTGATCCTTCCGCTCAGCCTTCCAAGTAGCTGGAACTACAGGTGAGCGCTACCACGCCCGGCTAAGTTTTTTGATTTATTGTAGAGTTGAGGTCTCGCCAAGTTGCCCAGGCGGGTCTCGAACCCACGGGCTCAGGCAATCCACTCACCTCGCCCTCCCAAAGCGCGGGTTTACAGGCTGAGCCACCGAGCCTGGCTAGCATCTTTCTTCAATTAAAAGAATGCATTAGGCCCGGCTCAGTGGCTCAGGCTGTAATCCCAGCACTTTGGGAGGCTGAGGTGAGTAGATTGCCTGAGCCCGCAGGTTCCAGACCAGTCTGGCAACTTGGCAAGACCACGTCGCTACAATAAAATCAAAAATAGCTGGGCGTGGTAGATAGAGCATGTCTGTAGTTCTGGCTACTCGGAAGGCTGAGGTGGAAGCATCGCCAAAGCTCAGTAGGTTGACACTGGGGTGGCCGTGAGCGTGCATGCCACTGTATTCCAACCTGGGTGAAGGAGTGAGACTCCAACAACAACAACAACAAAAAGAATACAATAATGTATAATAATGAAGCATGCTCAGGTATTTTTGCTGTCTGAACACTATTTAACCTCATCCTTTACTGTGTATTAATATATATCATTAATTTTCAGTTATTCCAGTGCTGGGGTGTGCATTGTGGTAGTTGCTTAGAAGGAGTGGGAATAGGATATGCTCACTCACGTCAAGGATCCTATTCAATTTAAGAAGACAGGACTAGCCAAGCTCAGTGGCTCAGTCTGTAATCCCAGCGCTTTGGGAGGCTGAGGTGGGTGGATTGCCTGAGCCCGTGGGTTCGAGACCCACCTGGGCAACTTGGCGACACCTTATCTCTACAATAAATCAAAAATTAGCAGGTGGTAGCGCGCACCTGTATCTCTAGCTACTTGGAAGGCTGAGGCGGAAGGATCGCCGGAGCCCAGCAGATCGAGGCTGTGGTGACCGGGAGCAGCCACTGCACTCCAGTCTGGGTGACAAAGTGAGACTCCAACTCAAAAAAAAAAAGAAGACAGAACTAAAAGACCTCACACAACAGTGAGCAATAGAGGATCAACCTATGATAGTGTGCAGGAGTCCACTGAAAAACATGACAGAAAGAGGTGTGGAGGGCAAATAGGGAATGTTTCATGACTGATGTGGGAATTACAATGGATCATGAAGAAAAGTAGAATTTTTGTAGGTCAATTACCTTCAACTCAGGCATTAGACTATTAGCATCATAATTTTGCCATATCTCCATTTTTACTCCACAATTTTGGTTATATCTGAGTTTCCTCTATACAATTATTTATTTTAAAATTCTGAAATATATTACTTAAAAAAAAACTAAATAAGATATCTTTTTTTAAAGAAGTAGCTTTATAGCACTACTATAAATGAAAAACCAGTAGCTCTTGCCATAAAAAAAGGGAGGGTATCTGAAAATAAATAAATGTAAACAAAACAATGTTACTAGTTTCCAGCCAGATAATGTTGCCTTCCAAAAGTTCTGGACCAGAGACCAGTCTTGTCTCTGTTTAAAAGAAATATTAAGCAGGTATTCAGAAGTATATTGCCGACTTAGTGACACTAAAATGAGACGTTCTCCTGTTCTTCCTTCCTCCCTACCATCCTTCCTTTCTTCCCATCCTTTTTTCTTTCTGACCTTCCTCCTTCCCTCTTTCCCTCCTTTCCTTTCTTCCATGTTCCTCTCTCTTTTTCTTCTTCCTTCCTTTTTCAAATATTGGTTGGGCACCTATTTTGTGGCTGGTACGCTTCTAGGCACTGGGGATGAAACAGTGAAGAAATAGACAAAAGCTCTTGCTCTCATAGAGCTTACCTTCTTGTCGGGAAAAGACAGTAAATAAACAGGAATAACAACTGATGTAGTAGGTCATAGATGCTACGAAGAAAAGTACAGCAGGGAGTGTCAAGTTGGAAAGAAAAGCATGGACAGGACTGATGTAAAGTGACTTAAGAGCAGTCATCTGAAGGTCAAGATGGAATCAGTCATGCAGATACTTAGAGAAACAGATGTCCCAGAATTGGGAACAGTTCGTGCAAAGACTGTGATGAAGAACATGCTTGGCAGGCTCAAGGGACAGCAGTGAAGACAGAGTGGAGAAGTGAGTGAGTGAGAGGGAGCTCGAGAAGAGTTCAGATACAGATGGCTTGAAGGGAGGTGGTAGAGATGAAATCACAAAGGCATCGAAAGAATTTGACTTTCACTCTAAGTGAGATGAGATGCCATTGGGTGGTTTTGAGCAGACAGCAATGTAACGTGATCTAATTATTGTCTTTGTAGAATAATTCTGACATATGGAGATTAATTAAACTGGATGGGGTTAGAGTGTAATAAGGAAATTGTGTGATTATTGCAGTAGTCTAAGATAAAGATGATAGACTATGAAAAACAAAACAAAGCAGAATTATTTTTTGGAGGGTGAGTCCCTTGTAGCGCAGGCTTCTCCCACTAGATAAGTGTTTTAGAAATCCATCTGCATCAGTATACCAGCTAGTGTTGCTGTGAGAGGCTGCATATGGTTTTCGTGAATTTTTTCTTGGAGATTCTTTCAACACATTTACCCATTTAATGGTAGATAATTTTTTTTTTTTTTTTGAGTCGGCGTCTCACTCTGTCGCCCAGACTGGAGTGCAGTGGCCGCTCCCGGCCACCCCAGCCTCGACCTGCTGGGCTCCGGCAATCCTTCCGCCACAGCCTTTCAAGTAGCCGGAATTACAGGCACACGCTACCACACCCGGCTGATTTTTTGATTTATTGTAGAGATGAAGTCTTGCTGCCCAGGCAGGTCTCGAACCCGCGGGCTCAGGCAATCCATTCACCTCAGCCTCCCAAAGGCGCGGGATTACAGGCTGAGCCACCGAGCCCGGCTAATGGTAGATAATTTATGAGCACATCTGCCCATACCATGCTGAGTGTTCAGCAGTTTTCGACTACAACGGCACAACCCCATGTCCCACCTGCCCTATTCATCCAATCTCACCCCAAATGACCTTTTTGTTTGTTTCCCTGGATGAAAAACAGTCCTCAAAGGGAAACATTTTATCATTGTGGAAGAGGTGAAACAAAAATCAGCAGAAGCACTAAAGGCATCAAAATTGAAGAGTTCAAAAACTGTTTTAGACAGTGGTAAAAAAACCTCTCAATAGGTGTACTGCATCAAATGGAGAGTACTTTGAAGATGACTGACATTTAAACACGGAAGAATAAATACACAATTTTTTATAAATAAATTCAGGGTTCATCCTCTCATATTTAGTCCTGGAGAGAGCACTGGAATAGTGAGAAATATTGGATTTTTTGGGCAAAGTACATCCACTCATAATCATTACATTAAAAAAAATCTCCATTTCAGCATTTCTGTATGTATAGCTTATGAATAAGGTTATTCATGGGGCTGTTTTCTGTACCACAAGTTTGTTGCCAGGGACCAGCAATCATGCCTTGTTCACCTATAAGCCTTAGTGCTGACCAGGGTGCCTGACAAAGGTGCTTAGAGAGTCTGTAGAACTGAATTTCCAGTGATTGGAATAATGAAAGGCCTATACAGAGGCAAGAAGGTTCATGGCAGGTATTTGTGACAAGAAGACCCATGTGTGGGACGGGCAGAAAGGGCATGAGCATGGTGGAGAAGAGTTTCTCAGGGAAACTGAGGTACACATTCGAATGTATTTTATCTGAAAGGAAGAGAACTAAGAGAAACATAAGAGAAAAGTAGATTTAAGGTGATGGGAAAGAGGCCAAGTTCCATGGAATCTTTATTCAAAGAAAACCTCAACATGGGTAAGAATTATGAAATGGCTCAGGAGTTACTACATAACTTTTATTTTTAAAAAGTAAAACCTTCCTCAGTAAAACCCTCCTAAGTCCTTAAATTTCAACTACCAATTAACTGAGTAAATTCAATATTTTGATGATTTTGCTGCTTTATGAAATAAAAAATAGTTTGTAACTAATGAAATATGTAAATAGAAACTCCTCAGTTTCTAAGACTGGCATGGAATTGTTCCTGTAGATATACAATAAGCCTTTGTCCTCCTGACATGAAGAGACATACTGGCATAATGAAGGTTTACTATGGTTAACTAGGTATATTTTAAAAGAGGCAAAAGAACAATGAGAGATCACAACTAAAAAATTCTCCACTGCAAAATAAAACTAACAGAAAACTAAGACAGGATTGAGACAGCAAATAGAGAATGTTGTGCTGCTGAGAACAGGGGAAGAGGAGTTATAGCAGGGAGACCCAAAGAAAGGTGGCTGGGGTTGCAGAAGGTGCCTTGTCTTTACATCAATGCATTCCCGATGTTATATCAGGGAGACAGGGCCAGGGCCCATCCTGCATAAAGCAGCCAAGTCAGAATAAAAGTGGAAATAGAAGCACAGCAGCCCAATTTCTGCTAGCAACATGGAGGTACTGAGACTGGTATGAAGGGGAGGCAGAGCCAATAGTCATTTTTGCAGGTAAGAGAATGCTTTTTCGGTTTCCTAATCCAGGCATCCTCTTCTCCTGTCTGCACTTACAGACCTGGCCTCCTAATTAGGCTTGCACTTCAACATTGGCCCCTCTGCACTCCATTCTTTATTCAGCCAATTATTGACCTCTAAGCTTTTTTTTGAGTAAATACCAAATCTTATATTATCTGGTACAACCTCATTTCCTCACACACTTTTCCCACCTTACAGCACCCCAAGTTATATAACTTCCTGGTTAAGGCTTTAAAAGTTGCCTGTTCTAACACCATCCCCTACCCTCACTTCTGTAATTATGTATATGTCCTCTTTTTATTTGATTCAGAGGCAGCTTCTACTTCTCTGTTATAATATTTGATACACTTGTAATTCTAGATCTGTCTTCCCCAGAATGTAGAAATACCTGGGTACATAGTAAACATTTAAATATTTGTTAACCATTAAAGGTGGAATGTTGACCATTGATGAACTTGAAGATATGAAGACAGTAGCTGATCCTTTATTGAATGTAAAAGGTTTTCACATTAATTTACATTTAAGATAAGGTGCAGATATGCTAAAAAGAATGCTGAAGGAATAAGAACAAGCTTCCACTGAAACTAAAAAAAAAAAAAAAAGGAAAGTCAGTTTTGGAATTATTATAGAACATTGTATTTTTTCTCTGAATTGACAAATTTTAAAAAGAAATACAGTACACTCTAACCAAAACAGAGTTCATGTAAAGTATATTTAAGAACCAGTTCAACTCCTTAAAGAAAAAAAAATAAAACTTACTTGGAATAGTCAATCGAATGGCTATCATTGAAATATTTGTTCTTGAACTAAGAATGACCTTGTAAAAATGTGTGAAAAATTAATTTGAAAAGGGTGTTTATTTGGAGTGTACTTTTAAAGCAAGTCCTATGAATCAAGGTAAATACTCATATATGTATGCTCCTGGTACTGGAGCACACTTTATTCTCCTATAAACCCAAGACTTAGAAACAGTTGCTAGCCACACACAAACAGCGTCACTGTCCACTGTTTTACACAAATGGAGATCAGGTAGCAAGACTGGGTGATTTCCTGAGCCCTGAGTTATTTCCGGGTGTGTGTCAGATGTTTAAGCTGCACATTAACTAACTCATTTAGGCCACCAGAGCAATTCTTAATGCGCCAAAACTATAATTTGAGAAGGCCATTTTATTTCGAAGAGAGCTGGAGAAATTGCCAACAATTTTTCATACTTGCTCTTATTAAAGTGCTAATTCCAGGCAAAAAATCTTGTGGTGGAGTAAAATCGCCCATGGCATTTCTAATGAAGAAATCTACAAGTTGTGACTCTGAAATGCCTGCCATTTCAAGAGTTATACATGGGCTACTTCCTTGATTTACAGAGGGGCGGCTCTACTACTACAGGGATCTGTTTCAGTTTACCTGAGTAAGAATTATCCTTAAAAGGGTTAGAAAAATTCAGAATTGGAACAATGGTAACTTTCCAAGACTCACACAACATACAGTTTAGAAAAAGTTTTTAGCCTTGAAACAGAATATCTTTTATCTTTGTTAATGTGAATATTTATGAAGCATTATCAGTAGGCTTAACTCAGTCCCTGCTCAATTAGCTTATAATTTAATTAGTCCTACACACAAATCCTGTAAATTGGGGTAGTTGGTTTTTGAAATGGATGCCAACCAATAACATAATCACTGGCTCATTATCTTTTGCTTCTCTCTCTCACTTCTCTTTCCCTCTTGCCTTATTCATACATCTTGCTCAAACTCACCCACTCCTCCTCTTATCTTCTCCCAACTGAAAATATGTAACTCAAGGTACACCTGCAAAAGCAGAGGCTTTGTGGTCCAAACAGAACTTTAAAATACATACCCTGTTTTGTACCTGAAGATTATGGATATTGTATTGTGAATGATTATAAATAATCTAACACATATTTATGCAGTTTTCAGATATCAGTTTTCCGTCATGAAAACACTTCTAAGATATTCATACAAACTGAACTCTTAGGCCTGTTTCCACCTGAATTTCATATATCTGGGTTTCCTACATAGTTTCTAGGAGAGTTCCAAATCTGTCCTGGGATTGATTCATTGCACAAGATTCCTTACAGGATTAGATGGTGCACCTCATTCTGTGCTAGATTCTCTTTTGGAAGAGCTAGTTGTATTATGATCATAGAGGGTTACATACTAATATAGAAAGTAGAAAAATGGCCACGACTTAAAGTTAAGAAAACGACTTAACTTTAAATAAATTGCTTTGTTGTGTTGTGATTTTAAAGATATGCAGCCTTTTACCAAAAAAGAAACTCTTACAGTCATAAACTTTTTTTTTTGAGTTGAAGTCTCACTCCGTCACCCAGGCTGGAGTGCAGTGGCATGCTCAAGGCATCCCAGCATCAACCTGCTGGACTCAGATGACCCTTCTGCCTCTGCCTTTCAAGTAGTTAGAACTACAGGTGCACACTACCACGTCTGACTAATTTTTGATTTTTTATTGTAGAGATGAGGTCTAGCCAAGTTGCCCAGGCTGGTATCATAAACATTTGTACTTTTTAAAGAAGCATCAAAAATAGATGAGCAGAGAAAATGTCATACTATTGCTTCTTGCATCCTGTGCTTCACAGTGGAGCATTGCAATACTCATCGCTAGGTAAACATTCCCAAACAACAGTAAAGGGCAAACAGTTCTATGGAAGCAGACTGCACAGCTTCAAGAAAGGATATGCTGCAGCCTGACATGCAAACCACAATGAGGCAATGAGAAGAAGCTTACGACCGCGTTCAACATCACAGAATATTTCAGTTGCACCCTCAGATCTCTATATGATTCTTTGCACTGAACATTTGTACATGCACACACACATGCACGCATGCCCTACTAATCGATCACAGCCAAGGGACCATGCAGGGAGAGACAAACTGACGTCTGTTGCACCATATTCTTGGTGGTTTGACTACAGAACATTAAAACTGGACGATATGTTTTAAAAATAAGTGTATGCTGGCTTCAATGCACCTTTTCTCTCCACTTTTATTTTACAGTCAGGGAAACCTAAACTCATTTATATTTGTATTATTTATAACAACTGCTGTTTCAGGAAGTTGGCTTGTCTGTTATCTAAAACCATAGGAAATCTGAATGTTGATTAACCTTTAAAGTGGCAACGGGAATTTTTTTCCCATTGTTTAGTTTTCTCTCTCTCTCTCTTTCTAAGTTGGAGTCTCACTCTATCACCCAAGCTGGAATGCAGTGGCACACTCACAGCCACCCCAGTGTCAATCTGCTGGGCTCCGGCGATCCTTCCGCCTCAAACTTCCAAGTAGCCAGAACTACAGGCACGCGCTACCACACCCAACTAATTTTTTTATTTATTGTAGAGGCGAGGTCTTGCCAAGTTGCCCAGGTTGGTCTTGAGCCAGCTCGCTCAGGTAATCCACATGCCTCGACTTCCCAAAGTGCTGGGATTACAGGCTGAGCCACCGAACCTGGCCAATTTTCTTCCTTAACTGCAACATTTTGTTTATGTAGCCATTCTACTATGGATAGACATTGTTCAATTCCACTTTTCACTTTTACAAAGAATACTTTGAGGACATTTCTTAATTAAAAATTTTTGCTTCTTATGCCCAAATAAAAACTTATAACAGAAAATACACACAAACAAAAATGTGAGTATCTAAACGTATTATCTGCAATCCTACTTACTCACTGAAGGGTTTGGTGGTGATTATGGGGTGTGTGTGTGTGTGTGTGTGTGTGTGTGTGTGTGTGTGTGTGTATGTGTGTGTGTGCGTATGTATACAAATGTTCATGTATTTATCCTTTCCTCTAAGTAAAAAAACTATGTATAAATTGAATATTTACATATATAAATAAGCAAATGAATAAATTTATAAAAATTGACGTACTCTAAACATACTTTTTATAATATGCTTTTTAAAAATCCTATAAAGCTTTTGAAGTATTCAAAACACTATCCACATTCTAGCACTATGTTCAAAAAAGTACTCATTTTTTAAAATCATCAAAGAAAAATGTATTATAGCACAAAGAACAAGTTTGGCTAAAAGTTATCCTCCCTGGGACCTCATCAAATTAACGAACTTCTGCAAAGCAAAAGAAACCATCAAGAGAGCAGGGAGACAGCCCATAGAAAGATAAAAAATGTTTGCCAACTGTATATCTGACAAAGGCCTAACATCTAGGATCTACAAGGAACTCAAATGCACCGAAGGTGAAAAAACAAACAGCCCCTTTAAAAAGTGGGCAAAAGACATGAATAGACACTTCTCAAAAGAAGATATATGGGCGGCTAACAGACACATGAAAAAGTGCTCAGCCTCACTCATATCAGAGGAATGCAAATCAAAACCACATTGAGATACCACCTAACCCCTGTAAGAATGGCCATCATTAATAAAACAAACAACAACAGATGCTGGTGAGGATGTGGAGAAAAAGAAACGCTTCTACACTGCTGGTGGGAATGCAAACTAGTACAAGTTCTTTGGAAGACAGTGTGGCGATTTCTGAAAGAACTAGAAATTGATCTTCCATATGACCCAGCAATTCCCCTATTGGGAATAGAAACTCAAATTATTCTACAAAAAAAGATACCTGCACACGTATGTTTGTTGCAGCTCTATTCACAGTAGCAAAAACATAGAACCAACCATGTTGCCCATCAAAGCTGGACTGGATTAAAAAACGGTGGTACATATACACAATGGAATATTATGCAGCCATAAAGAAAGACAAATATATGGACTTTGCAGCAACCTGGATGGATTTTGGAGTTGATCATACTCAGTGATTTATCACAGAAACAAAGAACAGAGTTCCATATGTTCTCACTCAGAAGAGGACCTTGAACAATTATAATGCTAAAAGAAAGCGATTGGCAGTAATGGGAAACTGCCAGGGCGGGGTGGGGGAGTGGGGTGGCGGGATTGACAGTTGAGGGAAACTGCTAAGGGAGGGAGGAGCAAACCTCATCAACAAGGCTACCTGCATGATCAATGTTTGTATACCTAACCCTGAATTGTACCCCACATGTTTATAATAAAAATTTTTTAAAAGTTATCCTCCTAACATTTGAGAAAGACTAGAATAGATGAAGCCTGATGTTCTTGATCCCAATGAAATCAAGTGATATTTCAAGGCTTCAATTGTAAAGTAAAATAAGACCTATTCTTATAGCTTCAGAAATGTTATCTGCTTAAGAGTTAAGGTATCTCCTGCTAAAAGGAATAATTTCATGGCCTTGCTTCCAATTGCATACAAATTCCTCCTCTTTTAATTCTGCTGTCTCAGATTTTTAATTAGCAAGAGCCACTGTAGCAAGGAGCTGGTCTATAATTTTATTGAGTCATCCATGTCTGAGTCATCTACTTCTTAATTGTTTTAGAATAAAATGCAAAATACTTGGCCAACATACAATTGCCATGGGCTAGGACATGAAGAACAAACCAATTACAGTCTTCTTTGATGTGCCCCCTACTTTCACTTGCTAACAAAAGTTATTATTATTCATTACTTTTGCTAACAAAAGTTATTGTTATTCATTACAAGCCACTTCTTAAGCATACTTCTGTTACATTTGAAAATCAAGTCCTCGACTCCTCCTCTTTTATTAGTTGGTCATCAATTACCAACCATCGTTCAGTTAAAGTCAATGATATGAACTATATACTTAAATGTAAACCAAACTTTTATGTTTTGCTTGAGAAGAGGAAACAGATAAGAACTTGATAACAAGAGTTTGTAATCAAATGGGGGCACTGCTATGAAGTGACATATTCAAAAACACATACATCTATGGCAGAAAACAAATTCATACTGAGTAAATTCAGCTACAGAGATCTTATCAGACATAGGATAAAGCTTGTTTAAGAAGGATTGAAGAGCTATGACAAACTTTATTAGGAAAAGGGGCGTGGGTTTGGGAAAAAGATAAGATGACTGAATCAGGATATAAATAAATGACTGAATCAGGATATAAAAAAGAGCATAAAGACCCAAATCTAACAAGATAGAATTCTACATGAACACTTTTGAATTTCTCCCCTTTGATTAAAACAAAAACATCTAATTGAGCAGGTTCCAAGGAGATGGGACCTGATCTGAGCAATTTTAGTGAAGTGTATGATGTGATAAAAATAGGATGTGGTAACCAAAGAGTCCACATAATCTAAATACACAAGTACTAATATGTAACACCCAGGATGAGGCAAAAAATAAAAAAGTCTCTATCATGTTCCGAGCTAACTGAATTATATTAGAAATTTTTGAAATTAGCTTATCTCTGGGCTACAAAACTTAAAAATCGATATTATGAGATAGGAGTTAGTGTCAAGGAAAGTCACTAGGACAGAAAAAGAGATATGAAAGTATAAGGATCATTCACTTAAGGGATAGAAACATAAAGAACAGACCAGATGATTACAGATACAAAGTGCTAAGCGAAAAAAAAATTTCACCTGCTTCGTGTGTGTCAAAGCTTCACAGGTAGGAGCAATGCTACTTGGAAGCTTCGTGGAGGCAGAAGTTGATTCAGTGAAAATAAGACCAAGTCAACAACACATCAACGTGACTGGGAGAAGCTCTCTGTGTGAGCAGTGGCAAGGGTCACACCATAGCTTGTCTTAACATGGAACCACAAAGCACTGGTGTCTTCTTTCCACTTGAAAATTCTGATTCAACAAAAAGTTTGTTTTCTTCTTTTTCTTTCTCTGTATTCCCTATTTACCTTCTTTTAAAGTAATTAAACTTCTCTACCCTTCATCCGTCAACTAAACTATTACAGCTATAAAAATATGTTGACCAATTTAAAGTTTTGAAATAGAGACAATATACAGCTAAAAGATTTGGTAAGTTCTCAAAATCATAACACTACCTACTTCCTGAAGCTATCTTCATGATGAAAATACCCTCTCAAAACATGATATTCTAGAGCATTCTATTTGAAATAATGTGAGTTTATTTGGGCCTGTCTAAAGAATATAAAATACCTGGTGGTGTGTTTCATAATGAGAGTTCCAGGTATTGCCTCAGTGCAATGCTTCGTATCTGAAAGTGCATGTAAATCACCGGAATCTAGTTAAAATGCAGATAGTGACACAGGAGGTCTGGGGTAAAGTCCAAGAATTTGTTTTCCTACCAAACCCAGGTGATATTCATACTGTTAGTTCATGAATCACACTTTGAGCAGCAAGGTAAAGCATATTTCCCATAAAGCATCTTTGCAGAATGTTTATTACCACAGTTTCATTTACCTGGGCATTTCTATTCTTTTTTCCTTGAAAGATTAAAATATATAATGCAACTTAAAAAATCAGACAGCCAGTTTTTTTCTCCCAGGTACTTAAGAGAATACAAACCATTAACTCGGCCTCAATCAGATTACAGTGGTCCCTCAGTATTCATGTGGGACTAGCTCTAGGATCTCCCCAGATCCCAAAATCCATGGATGCTCAAATCCCTTATATAAAACGACACAGTATTTACATATAATCTATGCACACTGATATATTTTAACTCATCTCTAAATTACTTATACCTAAGATAATGTAAATGACATATAAATGGTTGTTATATCTTTTAGGGAATAATGATTTTTTTAAAATTCTGTACATGTACATATGCAGCCATCCTTTAAAAAAATATTTTGGGGTTGAATCCACACATGGTGAACCCACAGATATGGAGAACCTACCGTGCTTAGAAGTATCAATAAACAATTTCATCAAGATTAATGATGACTGTTGCATTACATTAACAATCTGATTTTATTTTTATTCATTTGTATATGCAAGTCAGCCTCTGATGACAAAATAATTACAATAACTTTTCCCCCAGCACTAAATTTATCATAGCAACAATTCAGGATCACATATAGTCTGAGATCCCTTTGAACTACTATAAGCTGTTGGTTGATAATGTTGTTGAGTAGATGATACAAAAGGACTCAATCTGAATGTCTCTAAGTATTTTAAGACTTTATAGTCTTTGAATATGGTACAAATGAAATAGTATCAAATTTCTTTATGTAGTCTCCAGAAAATATGAAAAGGCAAATCATGTTATTTGGACAAGCCTGTTTATTCTTTTAATGAAAAAATTAGAAAGTTGTCTGTGGAGTTTTGAGCCTGTATCCTAGGTCATCACACATGGTTATTGGGGGAAGCTTGGATATTCTGGAGTGGGAATTGCTCTTTCAATGTTGATATGCAGAATCTAGTCCTGCAGAGTCATTGTCCTAGACGGGGACTTTGGCCTCCTGTTCCCTTTGTCTGAAATGTTCTTTCCCCTCATCTCCTTCAAGTCTATGCAAATGTCAACACGCAAGTCTAAACTATCTAAAATCACATGCCCTACTGATCTCCCTATTTCATTCCCTGACTTAATTTTTCTCCTAAACACTTATCACTATCCAACATATATTTTATCTATTTTTCTTGAATATTGTCTGTCTTTCTTGAAATTAGTTTTTTATTGCTGGCACAAAAAATTATCACAAATGCAGTCACTTAACAATAAAAAATTTATTATCTTATCGTTCTGTAGTTCATTAGTCTGACACAGGTCTTACTGGGTTAAAATCAAGGTGTCCGCAGGAATACATTCCTTTTTGGATGTCCTAGGAGAGAATCTGTTTCCCTACCCTTTCTAGCTGTCTACATTCCTTGGCTCATGGCTCTCTTCCTCCATCTTCAAAGCCCTCAAAGTCACATCTCTTTGACTTTTCTTCTGTTATTACATCTCTCTCTAATCCAACCACCAAAAAAGTCTTCGCTTTTAAAAACTTATGTGATTAAATTGGGCCTATGTGGCTAATCTGGGACACTCTTCATATCTCAAGGTCTGTATCCTTAATCATATCTACAGAATCCTTTTTCCCATGGAAGGTAACATAATCATAGGGTCTGTGGATCAGCCAGTGGAAGTCTTTGCAGGGGCCTTTATCCTGCCTACCGTATTCTCCTTTGGAATGTAAGCTCCACAAGGTCATGGATTTTTGTTTTGTTCACTGTTGTATCCTTAGCACTTAGAACAACACCTAGCACACAGTATGAACTCAATAAATATATTTTCAATGGATGCGTAAGTGAAAGCTATATTAGGTTAGTGAAGAACACATATTTAAAGAACAGGTGCTAGACACAGGCCTCTACTAGAGATTTGAAGAGGAAATCACTTGAATTAAATAAGTAGCTCACATTTGAAAATGAGATCATCACTTTGTCCACTTCAGAGTGGTTAATGGAGAATCAGTCAATATGATTTATATTGAAGTGGTCTGAAAAGTCTTAGCTCAAAAAAAGTACAATATTGACATTATACTTCTTAAGTTGGTCTTTGTATCCTTACCTAAAAATTTGCATTTCTTTAAGCTCAAAATATCTGCAATTCTGGCCACTGGTTCAGTCCTCAGATTTCTGGAAACCCCTTACAGGATGCTAAAGAAGATACTTGGGAAAATCCTAGCACATGGAAGCAGATTTTTTTGCTCTTCTCTTGCCAAACATACCGTTCCTCTGGACCATGGACCTAGACTGAGTGCAGTATGCTTGGATTATCTGACGAGATGGTGGAATAGCAGGAAGTTACTGGGAATCTTCACATTTAATCTAGTCTGAGCTCTTTGACTAGCATGTCCATTAATTTTTCCAAGTCACCCTGCTGCCTAGAGTCTATCATACTTAACCACACATTGTTCAAAGATGTGGGCAAATACTGCTAACTGTATATCTGACTAAGGCCTAACACCCAGCATCTGCAAGAAATTCAGTCGTGCCAAAAGGAAAAAACAAACAGCCCTATCAAAAAGTGGGTAAAAGATATGAATAGATGCTTCTCAAAAGAGCAGCCAACAGATACATGAAAAATGCTCAGCCTCACTAATCATCAAAGAAATGCAAATCAAAACCACACTGAGATACCACCTACCTCACATCAGAATGGCCATCATTAATAACTCAAAAAACAGCAGATACTGGGGAGAATGCTGAGAAAAGGGAATACTTCTACACTGTTGGTGGGAGTGCAAACTAGTATAACCTCTGTGGAAAACAGCATGGAGATTTCTAACAGATCTAAAAATCAACCTTCCATATGACCCAGCAATTCCCCTTCTGGAAATATACCTGGAAAAACACAAATCATCCTACAAAAAAGATACCTGTGCATGCATGTTTACTGCAACATTTTTCACAATAGCAAAAACATGGCACCAACTGTACTGTCCATCGAAAGTGGACTGGATTTTAAAAAGTGGGACATATACACGATGGAGTATTACATAAAGAAGGACCAAATTATGGACTTCACAGCAACTTGGATGGATTTAGAGTCTATCATACTCAGTGATCTATCACAGAAACAAAGAACTGAGTACCACATATTCTCACTTGTAAGTGGACCCTGAACATTTATCATAATACTGCATGAAAGAGATTGGCAGTAGCAGGTCACTGCCAGGGGAAGGGGTGGGTGGGGCACAAAACATTAATAAGGGTGCCTGATCCTAAACCAGGCAAATTGAGGACCAATGGGAGGCCCAAACGTCACGCGTACAATGACCACTTATATACCTAACCCTGAATTGTACCCCTCATCTTTCAAATAAAAAAAGATGTTGGCAAATACTACAATGCTGCAGAAGTAAGGTACTACCACCCTTACTGTTTTTATTTCATTAGGATATGACTAGAACATAATTCATTCAACACAGTGTCTTTATATAACTCAAGTTTATAATCAATATCACAGTATAGACAATAATATGCCTGCAAACATTTGTAGAATTATTTTGCTGATCTGAAAAAAATAGCAGTTAGATCTTTACCGTTTATTTTTAGAATATTTGTAAAAGGAAATGAACTCCAATTTTATTGAAAACATTTGTCAATTTTATTAAATTTTTTAAAAACTCAGAGGTTGCCTGGAATTTGTATGCTTATATTTACCAGAAGAGTGAAAAATCCAAAGGTTTAAGATATAATCTTCTATTGTCTTAAAAAGTCTGTGATGCCGATATTAGAAGACAGTCCTTTTGTTCCAGATTGATATAATTAAATACATTAAAAGTAAGTCAAATAGCAACAACAACAAAAGAGTCTAAATACAGATGTGGTTTGTTTCTCTGGACCTATGACTATACACAGATATTTAGAAACAGGGTGTTTAGAGACAATCAAGCTACTTTTTGTCAGTTAGCATATATATATATGATGGTGAAAACTCAACTAATAAAATTGTTAATATACTGCAGTTATTGTCAAGTGTGGTGTCCAGACTATACTGCAGTTATTGTCAAGTGTGGTGTCCAGCAGCATCAGTATCACCTGGGGACTTTCTAAAACCACAAAACGGGCTCCACAACAGACTTACAGAATTAGAAACTTTGGGGGGTAGATCCAGTAGTATGTGCTTTAATGACCCTTCAAAGTGAATCTGATGCTCGCTAGTAAATGACTTTTTATTTTCTTACCCTAAAATGTCATTCCTTACTTCTTGTTTGATGGTGTGTATGGAAAAACACAATTACTTTTTAAAAGGTAAAAATCAGAGTCAGCAACTGGGGCTAAGTCATGTTTTAAAATTGGGATGGGCAGATTATTTTGAAAACTAGATATTTTAATCAGCTGAAAACACGATAAAGTCTTATTTATTTAACAGTTTCCGTGAATTATCCTTGCAAAATAAGCATTGCGTGTGATATTACAATGCTTTTAACATATTAATTGAAGTTTGGATGATTTTATTGGAATTGTTTTCTTCTATTTTAAATACATTTTTCCGGAAATTGATTTTCTTTCTTAACAGGAATGTTATTGGAAACACACACAAAAAAACTAAGCAAACAAACAATATTCTCATATAATCAACTATATTTTTTTAATTTCAAAGTTTAAAAACATATGGGTGTTTTCCCCTGTTAAATAAGCACACAACAAAAATATTGCATAGTCTATAGTTTTATTTTAGTAACTGGAAATACCATTTTTCCTACATATAATTGCTATAATAAAGGTGAAGCCAAAGTACTGTGAGAGCTCTAAGGATATGGCAGCTAATTCTTCCAGAAGAACCAGGGATAGTGTCCCAGAAGAGGTACTGTTTCAGCTGGGTCTTGGAAGGTGAGCAATACATTTTGCAGGTTTGACCTCCCCAAATCTCATGTTGAAATGTGATTGCCAGTGTTGGAGGTGGTGACTGTAGGAGGTGCTTGAGTCATGGGGGCGGATCCCTTATAAATGGTCTGGTGCCATTCTTGTGCCAAGAATGAGTGAGTTCTTGCTCTATTCGTTGTTTAAAAGAGAACTGGTTGTTTAAAACAGTCTGGCACTTCCCTTCTCCCTCTTGCTTCCTTTCTCACCATGTGACCTGCCATCCCCTCTGGCCTTCCACCGTGAGTAAAAGCTTTCTGAGTTCTCACTAGAAGCAAGGCAGATGACAGTGAACCTGCTTTTCTTTATAAATTACCCAACCTCAGGCATTCCTTTATAGCAATGCAGAATGAACTAATACAGTGAGTTTCCAGGGTAAAACTCTTTCCACAAAAGCAGCAGAAAAGTACATGCACAAAAGCACCCCATTACCAAGGGATCTTGTGAGGTGAACCTGTACGCATGGACTTCTGAGTTAAGGAGTTTGGGTTATTTGTAGGCAATGGAGAGCATACAAGATTTCAGGCAGTGGTTTTAAATATTACAATTCCTTGTTAGGAAGATGGGCTCTGGCCAAAGTGTGAACTTGAAATTTTACAGAAACTGTTGTTAGGAGATTTTGGCAATTTCTAACTTGGCAAAATGCCAGGTCAAAGTAATAATGGTGATAACAAAGGGCAGAATTTGAGAGACATTTGGGCCTGTTTTGAATGTGATGGCAGAGGGAAAAAATAGGAAGCAAAGTGGAATCTTGGGCTTCTTATTAAGTAATTCTTAACATTAGGTGTGACACTTATTTTGCATTAGTTATTCCTGCAAACTATTGAAGACAGAAATGAGGCCTTTGAGTTTAGATGAGGGGAGGGTGCTTCTATCATGTAACCGACTGGGTTAAATTTTAATTTTTCAAAATGATAGGGATAAGTAGAAAGTTGAATGCAGTATTTCCTGGAGACAGAGCAGGTTTGGATGCATTTTTTAACTAGCACTTTTCTAAGTGGAGGTCAATGAATCTCCGAAGCAGTGAAGTCATGCAGGACTTTAAAAAAATATGGTCACTTGGTTCCCGTCTCCATAAGTCTGATGTCGTTGGTCTGGGTGTCTGGGCCAGGTGTCAGATTTTTAAAATTTTCTCAGATGATTTAAAGTGGGTAAGAACTACTGCTTGAAAATATATGCATACTAAAGTGAAGGCTTTTTCAATTTGATAGTATTAATTTGATATTAATTCAATTTGATAGTATTCAATTTTAAATTTTGTGGTGTTGATTTGTCTTATAATTTGTTGTGATGCTAATGAAATCAAAGTGTTATATATTTACCTCCTAGGGATGAAGATATAAAACAAATGGGATCATATGTGTGAAAGCACATCAAGCTGATACTTATTTGGGCCCTATTATCAGCGACGGTGTTTCAAAATTTCCCTATAGGGAGTAAATACCTACATAAATCACCAGGAAAATATAACGAAGTAGCACAATTTGTTCACTTTTACCTTTAGCATGTAAGCTATAAAGTTATCATAAACACAACTGCAACTTATAATGAATATATCCTTTGCATTGACATAAATAAGATTAGCAAATATATATATATTTTAACTATATAGCAAATAAATTTTTAAAAGGCATCAGAAGGGCTATAAATACAAATGTAAACTGGATGTCAATACTCATTTTGGGGGAATAAAATTTTTCTTCATGAAAGTTTATAAATGTCAGGTCCTGGAAATCCTAAAATCTCTAAGTTGCCTTGCATATACTTGACATTCAATGAGGACTCTTTAAATGCCTGAATAACTTCAGCACTTGTGCTGTGTTGATATAGTATAGTTATATTATATCATTTGGGCTGGGATGTGCTGAAAAAGTTGATCTCGTTCAAACCTTAAAGCAGCCATCCCCAACCTTTTTTGGCATCAGGGACTGGTTTCAATGAAGACAATTATTCCATGGATCCGGGGTGGTGGTGGGGGCGGGATGGTTGCAGAATGATTCAAGTGCATTATATTTATTGTGTGATTTATTTCTATTATTATCACATTGTACTATATAATGAAATAGTTATACAACTTGCCATAAAGCAGAATCAGTGGGAGCTCTGAGCTTGTTTTCCTGTACATTTATGGTCTCATCTGGGGACGATGGGAGACTGACACCCAAAGAATGTTGCTTATGTTCAGTTTACTCCATAATCTCATTCTGGTTGTGGTCACTGCAGAAAACCCTGCTTCACAAAGATAGGATGTTGGAATGGAAGCAGCCTTTTCGGTGCTGGTCTGATAGGAAGTAGAGCTCAGGTAGTAATGCAAGGGATGGGGAGAGGCTATAAATACAGATTAAACTTTGCTCACTTGCCAGCCACTCACCTCCTGCTGCCCAGCAGTTCCTAATAGGCTACAGACTGCCAGGGAGTTGGGGACATCTGCCTTAAAGAATAATGACTGAGATCAGGCACATTGCCTCATGCCTGTAATACCAGCACTTTGGGAGGCTGAGGCAGAAGGACTGCTTGAACCCAGGAGTTCAAGGCCAGCCTGGACAAAATAGTGAGACCTCATTTCAACAAGAGAAAATCAGAAAAATCAGTGATGCATGGTGGCACACAGATGTAGCCCCAGCTACCCAGGAGGCTGAGTTGGGAGGATAACCTGAGCCCAGGAGGTCAAGGCTACAGTGAGCAGTGATCATGCCACTGTACTCCAGCCTGGGCAACATAGTGAGACCCCAACTCGAAGAAGAAGAAGAAGGAGGAGAAGGAGAAGGAGGAGAAGAAAAAGACGGAGAAGGAGAGGAAGAGGAGGAGAAGGAGGAGGAAGAGGAAGAAGAGTGACAGAAACTATGCAGGAGGAAAATCTGAGCAGACATGTAATGACAGTGTTCTAAAATAGTTAAAATGTCTAAAACAAAGAATGAAAATATTTTAAGGAACTGACATAAATGTAATTTTTAAAATTATGAAGAGGAAGACACTACAGAGCAAAAGAAGAAAAAAATGTTGGAAATCAAAAGAACAAACTATAAAAAGGAGAAAATATGAAAACAAAGGGCTAAATGGACTATATTTTGAAATAATAAGAATTCAAGAAAAAGAATAAATCATTGATGTGATAATTTTGAATACACATATATGAAGTATATCATATACACATACGTTTCTGTAATGTGTGATTTGGAAGATTTTCAACATGAATGTTGAAACTAACCAGTTATAACTCCAATTAAGATTTCTTAGCTCTATGCATGTACAATATTTAACTCCTCCCACTTTTTTCAAATCTCCTAGGAGTAAGTTTTTACGGCACATTTCTAAGGTTTTTATTCAATTCACCCTAAAATGCTTTTAAACTACTCTTTTCTCTTTAATATGAGATTCATTATGTACCTACTACACTGAATGACGTTATGGAAAAAAGATAATCTGTCTTCTGTATCCTTCATGAATGAGCTAAATCCAATGCTTGCCTCCATGAATTTGGTACATCCTACAGGAAGCAAGCCCACAGTCTTAAATATAACCTGTTCTATATATTATGACAAATATATATGTGGCATATAAACAATAAGACCCCCCTAAATTTAAGACTCATTTTAAGATCCAAATTTACACTGGCTTATCTGAAGTTTACAGAAGATTTAATATAGTTTACTAATGATTAAATACACATGCATGGGTGTGTGCGAAAAGCCATGATAGGACATGAGGATAAACACCGTGTTATCTGGAATAAAGTGTTTACTACAGAGAATTAGGGTTCTGAGGAACTGAACTAGGACAAAGAGCCCAGGAAAAGGAGATGAAACTTCCAGAAAACAAGCTTTGACAACTCTGACCAACTCCCAATCTGCCCAGCTATAGTCTACATTATGTATGAGCAGAGGTCATATTTCAAATAGAAACCTTGCAATTATTAATTAGAAAAAGTTGACATGTCACATAAGCAGGTATATTGTTCCCTTAATAGACCGAAGTAATACAGGTATTAAAAAGAACATGTCACCAGAAATAAATTATTCATGCTTCCTAACTTTTCCAATTTGATAATTAGGAAACATTAATGAGATTTGGTCATTCTTAGTTGTGATCATGACAGTTCTTGCTCTCGTTATTTTTCAAGGCTAGTTGAAATTTAAGTGCCTTTATATTAATTTTTCTGACCATCTGTGGTTTCCCCAAAATAAAATAACTTCAGAAGTTTCATAATTATTGAGAAAATGTTAGGTCAAACTTTACAGAATGGTTTATAATTTATTTGATATTTTTCTTTAGTTTTTTTATTACTATTACTTCTATATGTAATTATTAAGTAATAAGGTAGCTTTCAACTTCTTCATGATAAATGAAAACTTCCAGTCTTCTAATTTAAGCATTTTGTTTGAAAGTGTATTGCTATAGTATCACTATAAAGTTAAGGAGAGTTATGTGATAAACACTGTTCTCTTTTCTTAAAATGAAAACTTTTTTTATCCTCTAGCTATGTATTCACCTACGCATTTTTTATTGTTGCCTTCACCAAAGAACACATCTACAGTATATATGTTTACATTTTACTATTATAGGGAAATGATCCCTAATAAAAATGAAGATAGAGTGCTCAAATGGGGTGAGACCACCCCAGTTCTTTTATATATTTCATGCTTGAAATAAAATTCCAACTGAAAGATAATAGGTCTTATTCATTGGTAAGTAAGTTTCACTGAGTTAACCAAACTGCTTTCTAGGATTTAGGGCAGAAAAAAATCTGCAGCTCTAAAAATCACTTAGCACTTAAAACTGGCATCAAGAGTAGTGTCTAATCACTATGAGAGTAATCGGGGACTGCAAAGGAAGTTCTCTGGCTTTAGCCTCTGCTGTGAAAAAGCATGAATAGTATTTATGTGGACAGAGAGGCCTAAGGGAAGGACTCAGAACACTTGAGCTTCAAGTTTGCATTGCATTTCCAACAGCTTATTGGACACCCCTACATGGAAGTAACCACAGACTTCTCAGATCCTACTTGTCCAAGTGGAACTCATAACTTCACCCCAAATCTTCTTCCCCCTTCCAGACCCCAAGCTCAGCGAATGACCCACTATTCAGTTAGTTGCCCAAGGTGTATCCCTCTCCCTTGCTTTCACACCTAATGAATCACCAAGTCCCACTGAATGAATTTCCTACATAGCTGTTTCCTAAATCCTTTTATTTCTCTTTATTCCACCCTGCTGCTTGTCTTAGTTATCAGTGCTTGTTGTGTGAGCCACTACAGCAGTGTCTTGGCCTTTATACCTTCCTCTAGCTCTGTCCTTCTGCAGTCCAGTCTCCACAGTGCAGTCAAATTCTACAATCAAAGGCTTCCCCTTTTGTTGAAGTAAAGTTCAGAATCAGTAACATGGTTAGCAAGGCCTGCTGTTTTTTGTTCCCTGCATTCTTCTCAGTTTCATCTCCTATTGTTCTCTAGGCCCTGTGCAACTGCCCCCTGCCCACGAGCTCCACCATATGGAGTCATGCTCAGAAACGTGGTGATGTCAAGAATGCGCGCTCTCTCTCTCAGCTTCGCATATGTTCTTCTCTCTGCCCGCTCTGTCCATCATCTGGCTAATCTCTATCCAGCTTGAAGACTTTAGTGCCTTTGCTTGAACCATTCCTGATCCCCACCCCCATCCCAATGCCCTCAAGTCCAGGAAACTTGCTCACATAGCATCCTATACTCTGCCTCATCCTGAAAGTTATTACATTTCATTATAGTTTCTCATTTACCCATCTAGACTTATTACAGAACCTCTCTCTGACTTCACAGTCATGACTGTGGGTGCCTTGTTCACCTGTACAGCCCTGGTCCATCATAGTGAGAAGTCTATAGTGGGTGCTCCACAAATATTAGTTGAATGAATGAATCTGAATGCAGTTTTGTGCAAAGGCCACAGGTTCAAATTTGTGTTTCTACTCTTAGTTATTTGATCAAAGAACTACAGGGAAGCACATAATAATTAGCTGTCAGTGTATTGCAAAGTACCTCTCTGCTATACAGTTTCAGCCCCCCTCCCCCAGAAATAAATTCCAATCACTAGTAAGATTTAAATCTATTTGACTTTACTTCTTTTAGCCTTGGTAAGAACTATAGCAACCACCATTATACTTAAGAAGAGAATTGAATTACTAATATCGGTCTACCATTTCTCCAAGAAAATGAAATTACTTCTCTACAAAATTAAAACACCATTTCCTTGAACTTGATGAAGAAACCAATTTTCTTTTGTGTTTCCTGCCTCAAATAAAGGAATACACGTCTAGACAGAATATTAGTGAAGTTTTTCCATGAGATATCCTTTTCTGCTGGAACAAACCCTATTATTCCTACAAAATTACATAAGTAGCTGATGGTATCTCTCTGCTTTCTTCTTAATTCTAAAAATCTCCCCAAAATAACACTAGGTGAAAAAAATCTACCTCATATTTCCCCAAATAGAATGCACATGTACACACACACACGTATACACACACACACACACACACAATGAATTTCTATATCCTTCCCCAAATTTTTAAATATTGTCAAATTCATCTTAAGAGGAACAGAACCAATTTCTTCTGTCTGTGTTGTCCTGCGGTATTCTTTGCACGGTGGGTCTCAGAGTGTAACACACATCAGAACCTACTGGAGGTCTTTTTACTATGCAGATCCAACCCCAGAGTTTCTGATTCATCCTGCCTGAAATGGAAACAGAGAATCTACATTCCTAACAAGTCCCCAGGTGACACTGTTGGTCAGGGGAACACACTTTGAGATGTGACTTATATATGCAACTTATGGCAGAGAAGCACATTTTGTTTCTGTCTGTGCAGTTTATCAGGCATTTGACTTCCTTTTGTATCATTTTTGGTCACCAGTATCTAACTCAGTATCGCTGCCTAAATACATGAAACACGTATTCCACAGCACAAGGCTGCATCATTTTCTTTAAAATAAACTTTTTTAAAAGTCTATTTCTGCAAGTTAAAGTCTATTTCTGCAAGTTAAAAAAATCAAATGGAAAAACAACCCCAAAATTGCTCTAAGAGGGCTTTGCCTTCCATAACAAACATGTTTTGCTTCAACTGTGATTTCTTTGTTCAGAAGCCAAGCTGGCAATTAAGTTGGCACAAGGAGCAGGAGCCATTTGTTTAATATGATGATAGCATAGCCCTTTGTAAACTCTGGAACAATAGGGGCCCACACATAAGCTCATTTCAAGTTCTAGTTCCTTCTCTCCCCTTCTCACTTAATGTGAGAAGAGGAAAAGGAAGATTTTCAATCCCGTCGCATCTTCCTCCAATAAATCATTTCTAGTCTTGATTTATGGGAGCGATCTTAAGTAATTTTCTTTAAACACTTTGCAGAACTGATCATCAAGTCCACCAACAAATTGGTGGTTTTGAAATAGCCTTTGCTTCAAAAGCTTCCCATTAACCTCTACGTTCCTTGGTCATATCACTGTGCTGAGAAGAGCAAGTTGAAAAATCCAGTTTTGACTTGGGCTTGGTTAGGAGGGTTAGTTTTATGTTACAGACTTATTTCAACCTTCTTATAGCAAGGAAGATCTTAGGAAGTTGTAGTTCTCATCAGTTCTGGCATAAACCAAGTCAAGTCAGGGGTCTCAGAATTTAAAGAAAGTGATTTGTTAGTAATGGCTTCTGAAGAAATCAGGTATACCTGACTATGAGAATTAAAAAATACTCCATCAGTTCTCACTCTTCTACTAGATTATTTTAGGGTGGAGACTCTGTCTGTCTTGTTCACTACATCATTTCTAGAATTTAGAATAGTGCTCAGAAAGTAGAAGGCACTCAAATGTAGCATGTATTGCCCGACTGACTCTCACTAATAAGCATTACAGGAAATGCACAACAAAAAATTTTAAAGTGAAATATGACACAAAAGTTTATAAATTAAATATTACCAGACAGAGCTCATGTTTACACTACAAATAAAGAAAAATAATCAGATGATGTCATTTTAGAATATAACCTTCTCTAACCCCTGGTCTACAAATACATCTATCATCAGATTTCTGGAAAATGTTCAAAATAAATATACATTTATATTTCAGGGCTTAAATCTCTGGTTTTATACTTAAACAATGCCCATATGAGTAAAACATTTGTATTTAAATTGTCTTCCAATTTAAGGCCAAGAGCAGTAGCTCATGCCTATAATCCTAGCACTTTGGGAGGCCGAGGCAGGAGGATCACTCAAAACCAGCCTGGGCAACACAGTGAGATCCTTATCTCTATAAAACTAAAATTAAAAAAAAATTAGCTGGATGTGGTGGTGTGTGCCTGTAGTTCACTTGAGCCCAAGAGATCCAGGTTACAGTGAACTATGATTGCACCACTACATTCCACCATGGGTGACAGAATGAGACTCTGTCTTAAAAAAAAGTCTCCTAGAACACTATCTCCTCCACTTTGTATATAGGAAATGCTTTCTCAGAATTACATGCAAAAGATATATAATTATAAGGTCAACAAATGTGATTGTCATTTCTTTTTAATATCAATGGTTTCCTAAAAGCTGCTTTTCTATTTTGCAAGTATATAAATTTAGGGTTATTTATATTCCCTTCAGTTGAATCTATTCACCGAAGACTCAGTCTACCTGAGTTCATGAAAGAATCCTGCCAGGGAGGAACCCATTACAGCAATTTCAGCTGCAACTAGGTTATGCCATTCAGATCTGGATTACGGATAACTGTTAGCTTTTGAATGGCACACTGTCTTTCCCAATCCCTGAGGTCTTCTTCATGAATACGAGATCCTGCATTGGGTGTTCAAACTGGGATGGCCTCATACTACAACGTTTTGTTGCTCCTTCTAGCTTTGGATCTTCTATAATCCAGGACAGCCTAAGCCAAGCCAGGCTCTCTTATGTACTTTTGATATTATTCCTCCAATGACTCAAAAGACCAACCTCCAGGGTCAAGCTAGTTCTCCCTGGTCTCTTCAAACAACCTAGTACTACTATTTTTTCTGCCAAGTTCTGATTTCTTTTTCAGTTCCTGTTGCTAAAATCCCATCGAATCCTTCACGGATACCCTAATCACAGAAAAGTATATTACTATCTTAAGTTCATTTTGGGGGCTCAGTGTATAATAATGACTAATCTTTCAGCACCCAACAAGCACACCGTACAGAGAGTACAGACACTGGGATAGAAGAAGGGCATAAAGAGGCCCTTGATACTGAAATATATTTTCACAGAATAATATAATTGGTGAATTCTCATATCCAGTGAGGATCAAATTGATGTACTATTTTAGCACTCCCACAAGAATTCTCCTACCTCATTTCTGCACAGAATTTTATTGTATGGAAAAGTTCCACAATTCTTAACATACTATACTATCTCCTCATGCCCAGTAGTTTCATATTTTAAGAATTATAAAATGCACTCATCAAAAATTTTTGGCACGCCATGTGCTTTGTACTATGAGTTTATATATTTGAAAATCCCAGAACAAATCTCTCTTGAGGTTCTATTTAAAATACAACCTGTGCTTGCACATAGTCAAGTATGATAGAAAAACAGATCATTGATTCATCTAAAACCAGCACCTGCCCTACAGGTGCTATAATTTGAAATTTTGTTGAAATTAAGCTTGAAAATTAGTTATGCACTGTATAAGAACAAAGGGAGACTGCAACATTTCCTTCTACTGGACATCATTAAAGACTCAGAAATGAAATGTCCAAAACTCTTCTAGAAATGAAAATCAATTGAGAAGAGCAGCCCAAAAAGCATTAACACAATCAGTCTGCGTGCTGCCAGGTAATTTACAATCCATGACAATCAGAGCCAAGTGAGAATTATTTACATTTGTTCTTCTGGTATAATAGAAGGGATGAGAGTGAAAAGGATCTGCTGAATCAGATTGTGTTTGACTGAGGAATGACAGAGGAGTTTTCTTCAATTAATAGCCAGCTGCATAATTTGAGTCAATGCCAGCTGGGCTTTCATCATGAAGTGACACAGAAATAAATTATTCTGTACTCAGGTGCTGGCATGGTAAAGTGAATTAATCCACCCAAAAGTTGAGGAAGGGAGGAAACAGCATTATGTTATCTGAATTTTATGAGCATATTTTAGCAATCATTTTAAGGATACTGAAATCATGCTAATTGTTAAAATACCCAAATGGATCTGTTCAGGCACAAGTACTTGCTTGAATGAACAAATTCTTAGAAGGGAGAAACCAAACAGCAGAAATGGTCTCATCACGGTCATGTTCGCTTCTTTCACTAATTAGTGAAATCTATACTTATTTTCAACTCACACTGTCAAGGGGGAAGTGGGTAAAAAAGGTTTCATTAAGGAAAATAATACAGGGTAATTCTTGAGAGGGAAAAAGACAGCATACAATGACATAAAAAGAATCCAGGACAGCTTAGAGAGGTCAAATGCCTGCTGGTTCATTCAGAAAAGATTAACAGGCCCAGCTGCCAGGACTTTTCTAGGTAGGTGCCCTTCCTGGTGGTCACAAGTCCATGTGTCTCCTGGCTGCCTAGCCACATTCCCGTCCGTCTGGATGGAAGAGCGCCCACCCACATGCCAGACCTTTTTCTTATGGGAAAGTTTCTGAGGTTCCAGGCAAATTTCCCTCACCCATCATTCCATGTAAACACCTCTTCTATGGGGATTTCTTAGGGAAAAATCCACTTGAAAGCACCTAAAGTAATGACGATCAGAGAAACAGAAGCTATGTGGGAGTCTGAGTATGAAATATGCAGGCATAAAATGAGCTCTACAAATGCGGAAGCAGTCACACAGCTTGACCTGTGAATTGTTTGCTGTCTTGCCCCTTCAATTTTCAAACTGTAGCCCTGGAAATACAAACACACAATTCTAAACATTCGCAGGCCTGTGGCAACAAAATGCTACACGCCAGCTTCACAACTGGGGCATGCAGATCATAAATCCTGTAGTGGCAGGAGGGGAGGTGAGGAAATAGACTGTCATCATTCAGCACCCTACACCAAGGAAAACTGGGCACAGAGAAAAGACAACTGGCAGCAAATTCCTGGATTCTCTTATTCATTGAAGAAGGAGCTCAGGATTGAATTACCCAGTTGACGCTAGTTCTATCCTTGCCAGAGGGCAAAAGCTACAAGACTGCCAAAGGTCACAGTTGCTTAGAATTCAGGCAGAGATGCTTGGTTCACACAAAAGTGCTAGAAAAGGGGATCCTCACCAAGTCTGGTAATGAGCACTTCCATTCTGACATGGATTTCAGGGAAGGACTCAGAGGTAGTTCCCAGGATTTAACCCTTTAAATTAGTCAACACAAGCAATAAACCTAATTTGGTCATGTGAGACAGATGAGAAACAGTCTTTTCTGCCAACAACACAAAATGGCAAAGGCAAAACAAGAAACTCATCACTGTTATTTACATTCGGAGCAACAGAAAGATTCCTGCAACCACAGTTGCCTGTTCCATCAGTGCTTTGTTAGTGAGGGGAAAGGTGAGCTGTTAGAAAGCTGAATTAGCAAGTGCTTTTTCGAATGTCACATGCAGTGTCCATGTGTGCCCTAAATGTAACTCCCTCCCAAGTCAGCAATTTATAGCCAGAACATAGGCCCCATTTCTAGACATGAAATTGCATGATGACGTTTCCCAAGTGTGAGTTTACCTCTTTCAATACACCCTTTTAACTTGAAGTGCATCATCTTTATTTTCTAGTACCTTCTACATCTCACCCAAATGTTTGACCGGAAACAGAAAACTCTGATCATTAATTAAAATATTATGTAAGAGCCTATTACTTGGCCTTGCTTTAATAATCTTTGTTGTGGAACAGAGCATCTAGGCCTATATTCGGGATAAATGATACATACAGGTATATTAACAGATTCTCTTAGTGAAATACTAATGTATTTATATATAGTCTTACCCCTTTCATTCAGGGACCAATTATCTAGTTGGTGAGTTATTTTTCTTCAATCTTTTCCTTTTGACTCATTCTTTGTCAGAAAAAAAGGAGTGATGAAATAGGAATCTGTTGTGTAATGAGCGTATCTCAGGCTCTATGCACAATAAGTTTTATATGTTATCATCTTTAAACCTAATAGTAGTCTAAGGTTAAAATCCAATTACATATAAAACAAAAGAAACTCAGAGGTAAAGAAACAAGCCAAAACATCAGTTGGCCTTAGTTTTACCCTTGCATTTTTATAATTTTAAAAATAATTTCCATTTGCCTTTCTTTTAAACTGTGACTTCCTTGAGGGTAGAAACTTTATCTTATTCATCTTTTAATCCTCAGTGTCTAGAACAGTGCATGGCACCTGGTAGACAGTCAGAAATGTGAGAAATAAATGTTATCACTGCAGCCAGTAAGCAACAGAGCTGTGTTTTCAATCCAGAAATGTCTGATCCCACCTCACAGGTAAAAAAATGTTGCAGTCTGTTAGTGATGTTTGGCAAAAGAATGGATATTGAAACTAGTTTACTCAATTTTATTCTAGACAGTTCACAACCAGGAGGTTCTCAATAGAAACTTGTTTACAGAATTCATGCATACAAGTTAGGTGTTTCCCCAAACTAGAGAAAACTGGGAACTAAAAATGTGGATAATAGTCAATCTCAATGGAAAAATTAAGAGTTTGTATTAAATATGAATGAACGTTTACTTTGTTAAACAATATGTCAGCTTTTTACCTGGATTACAGGGGAAAAACTCCAACATCAATTTTACTTTGAAGAACTATACTAAGACCCTGAGTGTTCTCTACATGCAAAATTCTAGTTTTTCCTTACTGTAAAAATTCACAATGTAAATATAATCATGATGGCATTTTCTTTCACAGCATCAGTTATTTAAAAACACACATCTCTGAAGAACAAAACTTTCTGACAAAGTGAAATAGCTTTAAATCTCATGAAAAGACTGCAGACAAAAAAATTGAGACTTGTCAGGTATCGCTTCGCTGATGGCGTTGAATATCCACTTGCACTAGCTCCCTTTCCAAACCTTGACTCAACTTCCTCCCACTCCTCTTGTAGCAACTTGTGTTAATAGTATAAACACATTTAAATTAGAAAGGACAATAGGCAGAAAACAGTTGTTTGGCTTACCAAATTCCCTCTAGTTCACAGCTTAAAATGTAAGCAATTTAGCTATGACAATGTCAGCTTAGTTTATCCAGCAGCATACTAGGCGCTGCGCCCAGGGCCCATGATACTTTTAGGAAATCATGAAAATGTTTGAATTTCTTTTAAAACCTAAAGAAAAATGAGTACATTACAATTTAGATTATATTTATCTTTTTATAAATATGGTAATACAATACAGCTTTGTAATGTTTTATGAAGGAAGGGACCCACAAAGCCAAAAGTGCATAGGGCCCATGAAAGTCATAGTATATATGAACTTCAGAGCAACTTGGATGGACTTAGAGTCTATAATACTGAATGATCTATCACAGAAACAAAGAACTGATCATCACGTGTTCTCACTCATAGGTGGACCTTGAACAATTATTGTATTACTATAAGAAAAGGATTGCCAATAATGGGAAATTGCTGGGGGTAGGGGGAGGGGGCGGGATTGGCAGTAGTGGGATTCTGCTGGTGGAGGAGGGACACATCTCATCAACAAGGGTAACTGCATAATGAACATTTGTATACTTAACCCTGAATTGTACCCCACATCTTTAAAATTAAAAAAAAAAATTTTAAGTCATAGTATAGCTTGAGCTGTACTATTTTTAATCTTTATTCATTTGCTGTGGCATTATTCGTTGGAATATCAGGAGCATGTTAATGTTATTTGCCTTTTATTTCTTCTCTCCCACTATAAAAACTAATCCCATGAAAAACATTGAAAATTCTTATCTATTGGATTGGATATGAATAGGATATCAATGGATATAAACCATGAATCCAACTTAACTCGGTAATGAGAGAAAAGAATCTCCTAAGAAAGCCTCCCCTTTCCCCATTCATATCTTTTACCTGGAAAGCAACAATTTAGAAATAATCACAATACCAGAGGAATGATAGAAAGACGAACTACTAGAATACCGTGCTTTAATAAAAACACTGTTTGGAATGCTTACCCACAAAGTTTTTTTTTTAAATCTTTAACACTGAATTAGTTGATCTGATTGAATCTAGGTGTATTCTTTGGTGTGCAGTCATACCAAATTACTGAGTTAGTACTGAGCTAATAACCTGAGTGATTATTCAGTAAAAAGGCTGGTATTAAAGCTAATATCAGGAATGCCTTTCTCATATAGTATTGCATAACTGACAACATTGGTTTATGTGGGCACTGTGTTTGCATGCCAAGCAAGCCATACCCTAATTTCCAGACTTTTCTGCCTGTGAATTAGTCCTGTGTTCATTCATTAACAGGATGTTTACTTAAATATATTATCTCATTCTTTCTCTAGCTCAACTATTCTGTGGAACAGAGGAAATTATAAGCAGTGGAAATAAAATACCTTCAATTTTGGAGTCCTTATTAAGCATCTCTTGGTATAGAAAAAGGGAAAAGTAATGGTTGAAATCAAGTTTAAGATTATCTGTGAATTATATTTATCTACAAACTTCATCAGTTTTTATAGAAAAAAGAAATGGTAGTATATACACAATTCCAATTCCACTGTTTGGAATACAAAGTTTTATAATTTTCAGCACATTCTAGGTAATCTTTTAAAAAAATATATAAAAGCAAACTAGAGTCTAACACCTTGACTGTATTAATAAGACATAATAACATAAAATTATATAAATTATATAAAAAGAAAATAAGTAATAACAACCTTAGTAAACATCCACTCTTTTCACAGCCAAAATTTTGCTTTTTAAAAACATTTTTGCCTAGGACAGAAATTCATTTTTTTCCTCTCAAAATATAATGTGCACAAGTAGGCTGCTATATATGTGGTCACCTGATATTATAAGAAAGCAGCGCCTTAAAAGATTTAAAACTGTATTCTGCCTTGTTGTAACAAGATACTTTATAAATAGGGCTTATTTGTCGGTTATAGTGCATCTCTGCATACTTGTCAGCCACTCTTTCCTCTTATTTTGATAACAGACCCCAAATTTCCTCTGATGGAACTGACCTCCACAACTGTGATGCACAGAGGCCTGGCCGGTCACAATCGATTCAAGGTTGGCCTATAATCCATGTCCACCCATTTCAAGTCAGCCCTCAGTTTTCCTTGAACTCATTAGGAGATGTATGTTCTCAAATCACTAGAATTACTATTGCAGAATTATGCCTAGAGCTGTCTTCGCTTTTTTTTTTTTTTTCCCATACTTATGGAAAGTCTGAGAAACACAATGATGCAGAGGGAAAGGAGGAGAAAGATCAAGACTAAGGTTCTAATCACATCAAGACAGGGCCTAGAACAAGCCTCACAACCATTAAAACCAGCTGCACTCCTTAGATTTTCCAGTTTCAAAATCCTGAAAACTACCTTTTTGTTTGTATAAATCAGCTTAAATTTGGCTTCTATTACTTGCAACTAATGGAGAAGAAAACTCTAATACTCTATCTTATCCTTGAATTTTTTCACTGTTAAGGTTATAATAGAAATCGTGATATGATCCCAGTTCACTCTTGCTTACTTACTCTTTGTTGCCTTTGTATTTGATTGACAGTAAGGGACTCCAACTGGTTCTTGTTGCACCACTGGGACAAATTCATTCATGCATTTATTCCTTCACTCATTCATTCAAAAATGCTTATTGCACACCTATTTGTGCCAGGACCTCCCTCTAGGTTCTGAAAATTCAAATTAAACACAATAAACCAGTGGTCTACCTTCATAAAACTTACTATCTGGTGAGAAGGAGTCTACCATTAATTAATGAATAAAAAGATAAACTATCCAAACATGTCGAATAATGCAGGAAAGCAGATACAGAATGTATGGGCTGGATGAGGGGTTTTGCATTGTTGTTTTTCAGATAGATGGCCACGGAAGGTCTCATTAAGACAGTGATATTCAAGCAAAGGCATGAAGAAAGTGAGTTCCTTACTGAGGAAGGTATGGGTCCTAGAACAGAGTTGAGTAAAGCTCAGCTCTGTAGGGTATATGGCAAATTTTCCTCACAGGAGTTTACCTAGTCACACAGGAAAGAAACGTCCATTGATGCCCCACTAGAACTTTTTTGCTGCTAGCTTTCGAAGGGAACTGGGCATATTTGCTTTGTTTCAATGGGCAAACAGAAACACGAGTTAGGGATGGCTGTAGGTTCCACGAATCATTATTATTTCCAGTGTGCACTCTCAGGAGTAAAGGCTGTGTTGTGAATTGCTGACTAATTTTATAAAGCACCTGGAACTCCTCAGGGCAAAGGCACTATGTCAACACCAACGTTAAACAAATAGCAATAATTGGCCAAATCCTCTGCTGGTGTAAGGCAAATAAAATATGTTCCCTCTTGGAAGTTCATGACGTCTGCCAGGTTAAGCAAGAATGAAGCAAAGCACTTTTAGAAAGCCACTTTGCTACCATTGTATATGGCCTCCAAACAACCACTGTGAAAAGTTAAGTATTTAATAGCAAATTAAAACTGAGGATGTTTTTTATTTCACTATCACAACAAGGCACTGAATAACCACTTGAGATATTCATTGTACGTTATCCTTTTCCAGGTAGTTTTACTACTAGTCAGAAATAAAAGTAGAGTGACATTTATTAGATAATAAGAGCACATCCATTTTCCACCATTTTTTTTAGAGCCCATATAATTTTCTATTTAGCAAAAGATCTTTCCAAGGATTAAATCTCTTGCAGTTTCTCAATGTGAATTTTAATTAAGGAAACTTACCAAAAACAAGAATGGTATATAGGGTTTCACATAGCAGACGAAACGATATAATTTATACCACATATTCAGAAAATTTTATTTGTGTTTCTGAGAATTCTGTAGGGAAATGTATCTGATTTCAGTGCAACTCTGCACCTATCCCACCCCACTCCACACCAAAAAAGACATTTGTGAGAGAGAAAGCACAATACACGAGGAGAGACCCTCACAAAAGCGATATTTATTTAGAAAAATTGTGTATTTATACATGTTAAACTTCAGTCCCTTCCAAGTGCTCTCCATTTGATGTCATACATCTATAGAGACATTTTTCCACTGCTCAAAACAGTTTTTGAACTGGTCAATTTGGATGCCTTTTAGAATGCTTCTGCCGTGCTTTTGTTTTGTTTCACTTTATGTACAACAGCAAAACATTTTCCTTTGAGGACTTTTTCATTTGGGGGAAAAAAAAAAACAAAAACAAAAAAAGTAAGTTGCTCAATGCGAGACTGGGTGATTAGGGAGAGTGGGGTATGGGGGTCTTGACATTTTTGGTCGCAAACTGCTGAACACTCAGTGTGGGGTGGCCAGGTGCACTCGTAAATTATCCATCATGAAATGGGCAAACACATTCAAAGAATCTCTAAAAAAAAAATTTCACTGAAGTTGAACGCAGTATCTCACAACAATGTTAGCTGGTACACTGATGGCAATGGGTTCCAAGAACACTCACCTAGCAGGGGAAGCCCATACTATAAGAGGACTGCCCTTCGAAAAATAATTCAAGCTTTTTTTGAGGTCCTCCCCATACACACACACATTTATACACACACACACACACACACACACACATAATTGATAAACAAACATCAGGATTTAAATTTTAACTAAGACAGGAGATACCTTAGGATAAACTGGCTTTACTCTGTTAGCTCCAGAGTTCAATGGGAAAAAAAATCAACCATTTTCTCCAGGTTATTAACCATCATTGCTCATAGAATTATGAAATACTTTTGCCAAAAGCCTTAAGGATTAATTTAGTATGATTCCTTTGTTTCACAGATGAAGAGATTAAATATCAGAGAAGTCATTTTACTGGGAGTAAGATATATACTAAAACACAATTATAACACCTTGACCTACATATTAGTATTTTGGGGTAGTCTTCCAGATGCTTTCCTATGAATTACTATATAAATGTATTTTTTATTTTAAAAGTGAGTTCTCATCTTATGTATTTTTTATTATTTTAATTTAATATATAGTAAATATCTACCATGTTATCCCTATGCATCAGTATTCTATCATACATTTATTTTTATAATATATATCTATATATCAAACTAATTTCCATTGCTGGACATTGGTCTTATTTTATTATTTGGCTCACTTTCAGTTGTTCACCATAATAAACAAGGATGCAGCTAAATCTTTTCATACATTCTTAATTATTTCCTTAGTATAAATTCTTAGAAGTGAAATTACTAGTTCATTGTGTCTGATTTTTTAAGCAGATTTTTAGTAATTATTAATGAATAGTGTTCTAGAAGGTTCTTCAAGTTGTTACTTTCACTGCTAGTTGAATAAGAATGTCCTGATTTGAATCAATACACTGAATTTGCTATTATCTTTTTTCAATCTTTAACACATTGATTAAAGAAAATGCTAGTCCTCTCCTGTTGGTTTGCATTTCTTTAAGGTTGGGGTTTTGTTCATGTTACTGGCAAATAGTGTTCCTTTTCTAAAAAAATTGGTAGTGTTGATTTTTCTGTAAGAATGGTCATTTTTTTCTTATTGATTTCTAAAAATTTTTTAATATATTAAAGTCAATGACCCTTTAACAAAATTGGAAATAGATTCTTAGGTTTGTTTGCCTTTACATTTTGTTTATAGTGTTTTTAATAAGCAGAAATATTTTATTTTTCAATGTATACATATCTATTGAACATTTTCTTCATGTACCTAAAAATTTAAATAAATATTCAATTTTATTTTATTAATTTTAATTAAATTACTTTTTAGGTATTATATGAATAAAATTATATATTAATGAAAGGTAATTTTAATTTTTTTAATTAAAACCTATCCAAGTATATTCCTAGTAGGGGAATTGTGGGATCATATGGAAGGTCAATTTTTAGGAGTTTTAGGAATCGCCACACTGATTTCCACAGAGGCTGTACTAGTTTACACTCCCACCAATCCCAGCATTGTTCACAATAGCAAGAAAATGGAACCAACCATGCTGCCCATCAAAAGAGGACTGGATTAAAAAAATGTGGTGCATATATACAATGGAATATTACTCAACCATAAAGAAGAACAAAATCATGAACTTCGCAGCAACGTGGATGGAATTAGAGCTTATAATACTGAGTGATCTCTCACAGAAACAGAGATGAGTATCACATGTTCTCATAAGTGGACCTTGAACAACCATCGCAATTCTATAAGAAAGGGATTGACTGTAGCAGGAAATTGTGGGGAGTGGGGTGGGGAGTGGAGTGGGTAGCTGGGATTGACAGTAGTCAATATCCACCTGGGGGAGGGGGGCACACCTCATCAATAAGGGTACCTGCACAATGAACATCTGTATACCTAACCCTGAATTGTACCCCACAATTTCAAAATAAAAATTAAGAGAAAAAAAAAACAACCCCCCCAAAAAAAACCTATCCAAAATATACTTTTGCATAAGGTATAAAGAAGGAGTCTAAATTACTTTCAAAAATTATTAGCTGTTGCTTCAACACCATTGTGTTGAATAACCATTCTTTTTTTCACTGAATAAAATGCTACTTTAATCTTATATACATACATACATATACACACACACGCGTGTACACACACACAAACATACATAAATAGATGCGAGTTTTTTTTAGAATCTGTAGTCTTTAAAATGACCTTTATCTAATTCTTCACGTAACTACTATCCTAATTCTTAAAATATTGAATAAAAATATGTTATAATTCTTATAATTTCTGAATGGTGAGTTCTAATCTCTTCAACCTTTACCCATTGTTCTTTTTTTCAAGTTTTTCTTCGCTTTCTCATGTATTTATTCTTTTACATGAACTTTAAAAATATTTCATTAAAATAAAAAATAAAATTTCATTGGAAGCTATGATTAACCATCATTGCTCATAGAATTATGAAATGCTTTTGCTAAAAGTCTTTAGAATTAATCTAGTTTGATTTTAATCTGGCTGTAATCAAATAAATATAGATTAATTAGTAAGAATTGTTAGTCTTTTTATTAAAAATTTTTTCTTCATGACAAGAAAACATCTTCTGATTTCTTATTATTTTCATTTATAGGTATAGTATGTTTTTATGACTGGAATCTTGTGTTATTTAAGGGTACTTTTTTCATTTCTACTGATTATTACTTTATATAGAAAAGCTAATGACTTTATATGTTGCATGCATTTTATTTTATTTTATTTGACAATCTTACTGAATTATTGCATTATTTATAATAATATTTCAGCTAATTTCTATGGCTCTTCCAAGAATTATCCAAATAGTTATAAAGTCAGTTTTCATCTAATATTTTATGCATCAAATTATTGTATCGACTAGAACTTCTGAAATAAGAACTACATAAAATATCACATCATATTGCTTATAATTAAGTTGACTTTAATATTGATTACTCGCACTTAAAAATCTGTTTGGCTATTGAAATACACACTACATTCCACTGTTATTCAATGTGTACTTAAAAAAAAGAATGACATTAAATTTTGGTTAAATTTCACTGAGGCACTTATTGAAAGCTATTGCCTCCTTTTTCAATATATTAATGTGATATATTCTGCAAGTAGATTCCTTCACAATAAACTATGCATTCATCTACAGAATTAGCTTTATTGGATATAAGCATGAATCTTTTAACAAAATGCAAGATTCAACTTACCAATATTGTACTGAGGATTTTATAGATTTAATATAACACTTTGGGATGTCAAGGTGGGAGGATTGCTTGAGCCCAGGAGTTTGAGATCACCTAAGCAACATAGTGGGACCTTGTCTCTACAAAAAAATAAATAATTAGCTGGACATGTTGGCACATGCTGTAGTCCCATCTACCCAGGAGGCTGAGGTAGAAGGATTGCCTGAGCCTAAGAGGTTGAGGCTGCAGTGAGATTTGATTGTACCATAATAATAGTAATTAGTAAGACTGATTGAGAGAGTTCCTTGTTTCAGTTAGGTCTAGTTCATGCAATGAAATATAAAGTTGATTTTCTTTTCATAAACACTAGAAAAATTTAAGTAACAACTGTTCCTTAAAAGTTTGGAGATATTTTCTCAGAATTTATCTGGGCCTGATTGCTTTTAAAGGACTGTTTATTTAAAGCATTTTTCCCCCAATTTTTTCCCCAACAGATATTGCTTTATCGACATTATATACCTCAATTTGTGCCAATTGTGGAAATAAATATATATGTTTTGGTAGAAAAATATCATTTAATCAAAATTCTCTCCTTCCATATGTGTATATTTTTCTGACTCATCCTTAGGCCCTTCACATTCCCTCACCCCGTGTAACTGTTTCACCAACTGTTGGATATGACTGCTGTCTCATTCTCTCTCACCACAGAAAACTGGGAAACACATTTTAGGAAGTGAGAAATAAAGCATCCTCTCTCAAGTTTTCACCATCTCTCAAGAGAAACACGTCAGGGTCTTCATGCCAACAGTGTATTCCTCTGTGTTCATTTTCCTTAATCACCTGGGAGCAACTTTCCACTTTTAGCTTTAAAAGAGTGAGAGGGGCTCCCCTTCCTCATAATCTCACCACTAAGTGATTTAATAGGTATTTCATGGAATTCAAAAACAGTAGCAAGATTTATAACAGAAACATTTCTCAACTGTTTGCCTCTATTCTCACAGCCTGGCTCTGGATATAGGGAGTTCTTTGGGACCAATTTCTGAAAGAACATGTACTTTGTCATATTACGTAACATTCTGAGCAACATTTAAATGAATGCTTTGTGAGATTTTTCCAACAGATATTTAAATTATTTTATGCCGCTAATTGAGAAAGATTGACAGAGCATAATAAGCTGTGCTTAATATTTTAGGAACCAGTATAGTAAACTATTGTTTAATAAATAAAAGGCAAGGCTAGCATTACAAAGTAAAACCTGGAGGAACTAAAGCTTCTGATATAATTGAACCTTCCCTCTAGCAGACCCTTATGGAGTGTTTGGTCATTAGCTGAGTTTATAACAAATTGAGGAAAGCAAAGAATATGATAATAGTTGCAGTTTCTTGAGCACTGGCATAATATAAGGTGTTATGCACATTAGCTTTATAGCTCGCAAGAACCATAAGGAAGAAAACCAAAGGAGAACTGACATTACCTACACCTCCTATGTGCCAGGTACCTGGGTCAATGAGTTTATGGAAAATATCTTATTATATTTTCACAAACATCTTGCAGCCATTATTGTCCCTGTATTGGAGATAAGGAAACTGAATCTCAGATCCCCAAGCCATAGAACTAGCAAGTGACAATTACTAAGGCAAGTTCATGCTCCTAACTTTGTACCACTGTTTCAAGTTTGACTCAATTTGTTTTTAAAAATAATGACTTTTTATAGTTGCTTACAGCATGCTAGGAACTGTTCTAGGTGCTTTATATGTTTCACATTCTCCTTGAATCTTCACAACAATCTTATAAAATAGGTACCTATCTTCCTCCATTTTATAGAGGAGAAACTTGAGGTTTAGAGAGGTTAGCAAGTAACAGGACCAGACTATATACACTCAGTCTATTTAACTTCAGATTCTCAGCTTTTAATCACTACCATTTCAGAAATGTCACCAGGAAAGACAGCTGAATTAGGGAAATGATATCTATAAGACAAATCTAAAGGAATAGGAACAAAAGTTTTTGTTAGAGAAGGCTATGATTTCTAACTCTAGGATTGGCAGTTTTCCTTAGATGTCATCTACTCCAAATCTTCACTGGGGAAGAGACACTGAAACACAATTGAAAAAGACCGGAAAGTTAACTATGAAACAACTGTAGGTATCTCAGTCAGAAGTAGGTCTCATTTTACCAAGAAAGGTCAGTCATGTTTGACTACAACGACTTTAGGATCCTGTTTTTATGTCCAATGTAGTACTTTAGAACGATGTAGTAAAAATGGAGGGAAGGGGTAAACAAGGATCCGAATAAATGTGTTTCCACTCTACACTTCTGAGGGGATGGAGTGTAAGAAGATGGCATGTGTAGGGCAAAGATAAATTTCTTCCTGGAAAGATGTAGGAAAAAGAGCAAAAGAAAACATTGTTTCTCAGTAACAAGCAAAACTTAAGGTCTACCCTCTGCCTCACCCCTGATCCCAATTTGTTGGAAAACTAAGATTACTGACCCTCTGTGTACTCTGTATCTAGTCATCTCTTTCCACTCAACCCTGTAGTGACTCAAGAAAAAGGAGTCCCTGGCACCACTGACATTTGCTGAATCCTAGGTATAGGTAGGTATGCAAATTGATTCCTGTCTCTTCTTCCACTTCTACCCTAATCCCTAACCCTCACCTCACCTATAGAAGGACATAATTATGAAGCATGCTGGGCTTCTTTCCAGCTAGCATTTTCTGAGCCAGAGATTCATTAGAATGTCACAGATCTGTGCTCCATCAGACCATGGTCACCTCAAATTTATTTGCTGTAAGAGGTTGAATAGTCCTCCTTCAGGTGAATACATAGCTCAGGTTCCTCAATTTGTCTAAATTTATCAAAACGTCTTATGTACCTACTGGTTGATTTTCAGAACTTATAAAACCTGTTCTTGATCAATATTTAAAAATAAGCTCTAGGCTGGGCGTGGTGGCTCAAGCCCATAATCCCAGTGCTTTAGGGGGCCAAGGTGAGGGGATTGCCTGAAGCCTATGGGTTCGAGAACAGCCTGGGCAACTTGGCAAGACCTCATCTCTACAATAAATTAAAAAAAGAAAATTAGCCAGGTGTGGTAGTGCACACCTATAGTTCCGGGCTACTAGTGGAAGGCTGAGGTGGAAGGATCGCCTGAGACCAGCAGGTTGACACTGGGGCAGCCGTGAGCGTGCCCTGCACTCCAGCCTGGGCGATAGAGTGAGACTCAACTAAAAAAAAAAAAAAAAAAAAAAAAAGCTCTCTACATAATATAATGTATGATAGTATAGAAAAGTATGCTATTTTTTTCATTTTTCTGACTGTACTAAATTCTCTTGAGAGCCAGTGTCATGTACACTGCATACCTGAGACAGAGTACCTCTTACATACCTGACAGAATTGCAGTTTAATTTCAAACTTGTGCATAATGTTTTGATTTTGACTTTTTATTAAAATTCTTCCTCATTTTCTCTTTATTAATTTACCCCACATAAGGTGTTCACTGTGCCAGGTGACTCTCCTTTATCCAGCACAGCAAATCTATCAGGGGGATATATTTTGTATCCAAATATTAGAGTGGAGAGAACAGAGTGGAAGAGGTGAAGTTAAGAGACTTGCACATGGCCACATTCTTACCTGTGGATCTACGTTGTGGTGAAGCAGTTATAAGGACATTGGCCATTACACCACTCTTTGTTCTTTATCCAGATAGTCCAACAAGAGAATACATTTCAGGGTTCGATACAAGAAAAACTTTGTCTTCCCTGAAAAATGGATGCTGTTGTTTTTTCATCTAACATTTCTCTTGTTTTCCTGCTAGATTTGGCAAATATGACGCTATGAGAGATTTCTGGGCTCCTTCAGAGGAAACACAATGACCCTTATTTTTGGAATATCCACTTTCTTTTCATCAACTTTTCACTTTTTAAAACTCTGAGTTTAAAAAAACAACAAACAAACCTTATTGCCTTTGTGCTTTTAGTAACCTACTGCAAATCCTTTTTGTAAATAGGCAGGACATGAATAAAGGAAGAAAGGAAAGATGACGGGAAAAGGGAAAGAAGATAAGGGAACACACAATCAAATAAATAGGCAAACATAAAATAACTTACCATTTATATTTTAAACTGATTGATTTCTAATAAACAAAACCTTAATGAAATACCATCTCTAGAAATCCCTTATATAAAGCTTTTCAAATAATAAAAGAAATAAGAGTAGAAGACTGAGTAAATAAACATTGTGCAGGCCAAAAAGTCTTTTATCTAATGTTTCTTATTCACTACTTCTCAAGGTTCTCCAAGAGTAAACATATGCCACTAGGAGTTTTGCTAAATCTAGTCTTTAAATAGGGACTATTCTAAAATTAAACTTTGTATGACTGTGAGTTATACTTTTATCCACAAGGTCATTGTATCATTCCAAGTAATATTGTAATAACTATTGGAAATACCACATCCTCTGATTTTACATAAATTTGCAATTTACATTATCCTTCCTCACCCTCTACATTGGTAGAGGTTTGTTCCAATGATATCATACCGTAAGCTCTATTTTCTGGCCACGCTAGCATCTTGAGATCTAGAATCTTTATAAGCCAGTCCTGTCATCTTTGGTGACTGGTTGGGTGTCTTAGTGTCACAGAGATACTGAGCAGGGATGAAGATTGTGACCAGCCTTTTTCACTTTGCCAAATGTTTAAAATACAATGATGGTTTGTAGAATATACTTTAGAAATAATTTTGTCAGTAGGTTTACATCTATAATGCGTGTCCTGTGAGTTAATATAAGCATTTTACACTAACCATGGCAGGTGGTATACCCTTCTTTTAGTTGCTGATATCCTGAGAGAATAAGACATTTAAGAATAAGCCAAAAATAACAATTTGGAAATACAGAATATACTGAAGTCACACAATGTTAAATGCAAACCAGTGTTGCTGTCTTTGCAGATGAAATCAGATAAAGGGAGGGAAGTTTAAACTGACAAGACAATGACTGTTATCAGGGGAAAAGATTTTATGGAAAGGAAGAGCCTAGCAGTACCTAGGATCAGCTCTTATGGTTGGAAAGGTCTAAAGACATCAAAATCCCATCTCTTTATAAAATGATGTACATTTAATCTGAAATATTATTGGTGACTCAAGAGAGCATACACATGGTTGTACAGGAACTGTAACCTTTAGGAATGCTACTAAACAAGGAATATTTGTAGATTTATGGCAAACCATTTTTTCACTTATCTTCTTATAAATCTTTATTGCGTATCTACTATATACTAATTGTTCTAGGCCCTGGGCTACACAACAGGACAAAAAAACGAACAAAACTCCATTTCTTTTGGAGTTCATATTCCAGTTGGAGGAATGCAAATGTTAAAGTAAATAGATAAATTATAATATGTATTAGAAAGTGTTAAGCACAATAGAGAAAAATTTAGCAGGGCAGTTTATGGGAGTGGGTACTAGGGATTAAGTTCTTAATCTGATGGATAGAAAATGCTATGCTGAAGTGACTTTTGGGTGAAGCTTTGAAGGGAGTGATCCATGTGTGTACCTGGGGAAAGCAGTCCCTCATTTGCCATTAATGCACTAGGGAAAAATATATTTTCTACACATAAGACCATGCTTCTCAAGCAGTAGCATGCAGATGATAGAATCACAGAAGAGATGCCAAGATCAACAATTTGAAGAAAAATAACATATTTTTATGCGGAAACACATATAGAAAAGTAAGAGATTAAAGACACAGATTTTTAAGATAAAACTGAAAATGTTAAAAATTTGCATCTGATGCCATAAGTCTTCCAGACACCAGGCGCACATGTTCAATTTCTTCTGGCATGAAAAGATTCAGTGGAAAAGTCAAAGAAACTCTTATCTCTTTGCTGGGATAGTCATGTTAGGGTAATGACCGGGTTCAGGAGAATTAAAGGACACCAACATCACTGCATTCGTACTGTAAGTAAAATATCACAGACGCAATATGAGTGTCCAATTTGAGAAGTAATAAAAAAATGGATTATACATAGAGTTAAGCTACCTGAACGGTGTGTATGCATATGGAGTTGCAAGCTAGTCACTTTTTTAGAACTAAGTGCAGCCTTGACTGATAGCTGTGGTTAAAAAGAAAAAGGGCATGAATCAGAAATATCCATATTTAAATTAAATCTTGGCTATGTGCTCTGTGTTCATGAGGAAATTGCTTAACTCCAGTTACTTCATTTATTAAATGAGTCTCTTAATAATACATGTGAAATTTGTAATGTGTATGTCTACTCTTCATCTTAGGAGACTAATGGTTTATCAAGTTTTAAGAAAAAATATTCACTGAAAAAAGATTGGATATAGATGCCAATTATGCTATTTATATTATAGTTTTAAAGTAAAATAAAAAACTCTTTCAAAATATCATTCCTAATTCACATGAGACATCTTATGATTCTCAGTAATTCTGGGTCTACTGATACATGTGATTCATTACAATCTTATTCATAAGAAACAATTTCATTTATCATACGGACTTTGTTTAAGGAAATAAATTTTAAAAATTTAAATGTTTGTTTTGGAGAGGTTTCACACCTTAACTACATGGCCCTCTTGGGTATCAGCCGTAAATATGAGTGTGAATGCCACTGGTTGTTCACCATGAAATGTCCTGGTGTGAAAACGTCTCACCCGTGACCTCCAAAATCAACTATAGCTGATGGCTTGTGAGCATGTTTCCACAGTACTAATATTTTGTTAAAATATACTTTAAAGAATTTCTAATTAGAAAGAATTAAAAAGTTAAAAGTTTTCCTATATTGTACTGGAAAGTTTTAGAAGTTTCTTATAGCACTCAATAAGAGGTTTTGTTTGTTGTTTTCTGGAATGACATCATCAAGAATCAGTCATGGTCTTTAAGGGCTTAGTACATTCACAAAATTTCCATTTTTCTATCCAAAGCACATGGAAATAATTTACATATAAATGAAGAAATACGCCACCCTTTAAAAATAACAGTTTCTTGACATATAGTCCAATGAATTGCTGCAATTTCAAGTCTTTAATAGATTCAAGGTGAAAGGAATGGCATATTATTTTAAAGGGTTTCCAAAGCACAAGGGCAACCTTGTTTTGCAGAGATGTTTCCTAAATATTTGGTTTAGGATATGGCACCAGAAGGCTTGGCAGTGGATACTCAGAAGATATGTAAAGCTTAATCAACCCATGAAAATAAGTCCCAGATGTGGTTTACAAGTAATTCCATGCTTTTAAACATAATTTAGTATAATAATTCTAAATGTAATAGAGATCAGAAATCTATTCCTAGTGATCTATCTGTAAGCAAATTAAATTTATTGAAACATTTACTGTGAAGCTACTTATGAAATATTCATTTTAGGACCTATAAGATGTAAAAATCATACTGCCCTGAAAATACCAACAATCAGGTAGAGTAAGGCAGGCAACTGTCTTTCTTTCTCTCCCTCCTTCTCCTCCTTCTCCTCCTCCTCTCCTTCCCCCCTCCCGCCTCCTCCTCCTCCTCCTCTTCTTCTTCATCCTCTCTCTCTCTCTCTCAACAAGTATGTATTGAACCCTAATTCTGGGTTAGATACTCATTTAGTAATATCAGTGACATCTGGCACTTGTTCTCTGGTACTTTTCATCTTTATTGGGGAGGAGGGAGAGGTAAACAGCTTATTATAACCTAGTAAGAATTTCTAAAGTTTGCACAGGATGCTAATAACACTCAGAGGAGGTGCCAGAATATTCCAATCTTCAGGTTTGGGGACTAGAAGAGGTGGAAGAAGAATTACCAAAGGAGACAGCGGTTGAGGATAATTAGGGAAGGGTGATACCAGCAGATAAAGCAAACTGTACAAGTGTAGGAAAAAGCCAGCAGGAAACAGGCAACAATAAGTTCATTGTTCCTGGACAGAGTCCTCCACAGGAGTTGGCAAATGGGGGGGTGGGGGGGTTTGCTAGTGAGAGATGCAGGTGTTGCTGTCCTGAGGGCCTAAAGGCCCTGTTAAAGGGCTTGTGTTTTATTTTCGGGCATCTGGGAAACAGTTAAAAGATTTCAAGCAAAGATTTTGAAAAACACAACAATGTAAGATAACACTATGATCCTCACTTACAAACTATAGTAGATATTTCAGTTTTGTCCTCCTGCGGACCCCATAGGAGAAATGTATATCCCTGCCCCCTGGAATGAAAATATGACGCATGTAACTGCTATTGCTTGGATTGCTAATCCTTTCTTCTTTCATGGAGACAGTAGACACCTGTGATTATTATTATTATTTTTAGATTGCAGGATTTATCGAGAAGATAGAAACTGCAGTGGGAGGAGACCCAAAGGGGTTGCCCTGACACCTGTGATTTACATAGAGGGAGTGCTGTAAGAAATCACGTGGAGACTGTTGGCCTGCAAGTTTCCCAGATCTCCAGTGGGAGTGTCTGCTTTTAAAGTATAACTTTGTCCATTTTAACAAATAAACTAACCAAATAATGGGATATTCTCATAATTAATGAGCTACTAGCTCCGATTTGTAATTTTTTCAATTAGAACAAGTTCAATATGTTCTCTCTTAAAGTTGTTCACCTGACTATAATAGTTTCCTTGTCCTGGTAAATTAAATCACCCTTTCTAGATCTTGGAAGTGGTAATTAATAGAGTTTTGCTTATTTATTCACTTAAAACCAGTTTTAGTTTTGGAAATTTAAAACATGCAGAATACAAAGAAGAGGGTGTGCATTTATTTTAATAAAATTTAGAGAGAGGTAGTATATCAGTAGTATGACATGGGTATTATAATATTTTACAAGAATACATAGGTTAGCTCCTGAAAGTGAATACTGCACATTTATATGTGTTTTATTCTTGGTGACTTCTGACAGTTGGCTGCTTACTGCCTTCCTCCTGGACCAATTTTTCTCTACCTCATATGCCAATAAATGTGAGAAGTATTGGAGAAGGTAGAAATCTTTCTCAGAGATGCATCTAAGTATCTTCTTATAAAATGGGAGAATTCATTGGCTGATTACTGGACATGCTTTTAAACCTTTTCTATCAGCAAGAATTTCATATTAGTATCACAACAGGGAAATTGCTTATTCTTATGTTTATAAAATCAGATATTTTATCTGATCTAAAATTATACATGGAATAGGTCTCAGGGAAAGAATCTACTATTTTCATATATTATACAAGTAAGCTCTTTTTAAAAAGATAGTCATGAAAGAAACACTTTCTGAAATGACATGATATAAATTTGCCTGTAAAATCAGAATGCCTTAGCCAATCCTTTGAGATTTGACCAGGATGATCCCCTGGGTAAGAAACCTAACCCTTTCAAATTGCATGAAAATTAGAAGACAAATGAAGATGTAGTGACTGGAATTTCATTTCCAAATAAACTACCGGGATGGGAATCATTAGAATAATAGCTAGTTTCAAAAAAACTGTTTTTGTTTCTCTTTTTGTCATTCACTATTTCAAATATGTGCACTTTAAAGTACAGTACATTTATCCAGTTAGGTTGAGCCTGTTTCAGAAAAATGCCCGGAGAGAAAGAGAGAGAGAGAGAGAGAATGAGAGAGAGTATTTTTAAAGAAAAATAACACTACTTTAAACAAAGTAGAACCTTAACATGAAACTGATGTTGATGAATAAGGAAGCACCTTACTTTTTATTTTCTGTGTATTAGAAAGAAACCTTATTCTCATTTTCTCACATGGTAACTATATCTCAGTAGAGTGAAATCCTCAGGACAATAAGCATGCTATTGTGAGATATTTTATGCATGGTTTCATTATTTGGTAAAATCAGAGATAGTGATTAGCCCAGAGGTTCTTTCTCATTTCCTTTCTATGCTGCTTAGCTATTGATATATTTTGATGTGAATGTGATCTGGCAGCCAAACATGGAGAAAAGATGACAGAAGACTGTCAGTTTGCTGAATCCAAACCATTGCCAGAGGACTCCAAGCCGGCACAACCCCTCCGGACATTGCCAGGTTACTGAGGAAGTAGCCGAGTGGGATGGCAACAGGTATCAGACATGCTACTGAGTGGATGATCTCAGCAGGCCTGAGGACAAAAGAGAAGGGTTACCCCATGAAGTGCTTAGCAGCAACCACAGAGGAATTTCAGCCTCAAAGAAATGTGAGTGGAAAAAGTGTCACAACATTTCAGCTACCCAGGGTTGGAGCAGCAGGACTCACTGATAGAAAGAAAGCAGCAAATAAAAGCCCACACTAGTTAACATAACTCAGAGAAGGATGCAATTCCCTGCAGTCACAGTAGCCCACAGAGAGATATCCTGAAACAGTCATCAACTGAAATATAGGGACATCATCTAGGTGGAAAGGACCACTACAGGCTGTGAAGGAAGTGTAAGTGACCTTTAGTGAGTGGTCATTACATGCTGGACACATTTGTAAGTGCTTTGGGGGCATTAATTTATTTAATCTTCATGACAAATCTCTGAGGTAAATATTATTACTTTTCCTATTGCATGAAAGCCAAAATGGAGGCATAGAAAAGTAGAGAAACTTGTGCAAGTGATACAGCTGGAGGAGAGTCAGACTATAAGAGGCCTGACTCTGTAACCCACATTTTTAACCACCAATTTTCACCATTCCTCACAGAAAAAAAATTACAAGCAGGAAAGTGCTAGTCTTTGCTTCTAAGAGGGGAAATAAGCCATATACATGAAAAGATATTAAACATGAGGACATAGAAAATGATGAATTCCAAGTAAGTGCCAAGAAATATATAGTTGGTGAAAGAGGTCTACTATAAAATAGGGCAGAAGAAAAACAAACTTGAGAAGTGGATCATTGAACTGGGTGTGAACAAGTAGGAGCAGTGTGGTGTGGAGGAGAAAAGGAGTGTGGAGGAGCAAAGGAGCTGTTAGCCTCAGAAGGGCCTGGGTTCAAATCCCAGCTCAGCCATTTCTAAGTCATGTGTGCTGGGGAAAGTTATAGTTTTTTGTGCTTTAGATTTCCTATCTTTAGGAATACTTAAGCCTATCTCAAAGGTAGTCATGAAGATTTTAAAAAATTAGTTATGTACAGGTCTTAGCATAGTGTAAACATTTAATACTTTTCTTATTATCCAATTGGAGAGAGATAGGAAGAGGGTTCAGAAGAGGGGAACAGCATGTGAAATGATCTGTAAAAGTCAGAAATACAAGTTCTGTCAGCTCAGTTGAAGATGATTGGTTGGGCAAGTATCTGCCATGAGTTTGAAAGTGAGAGAGAACGTTCCTTGAACAGTCACTAAGGAGTCTGAAAGCCATGAAGAATTGCCATATAGTCTTTTCCAGTCAATAATTATTATACACTTTGTGCAAACATATAAATGTAGGAAAAGTAAGAAACACCTAAATAAGGCAAATCCATCCTATTTGTGGAGAGACAGTTTGGCCCGAAGAATACTCTCACCAATAAAAGCTTTGCAGATCCAGTTGATCATAGGGGGCTTGTTGATTAGTTCATTAAACAAAGAAACATTTGTCAGGTACCAAGTAGGTGGCCCCTCTATGCTAAGTGTTAGGGTATACAATGAATGAGGTAGAACTGGTTAGGAGTCCCCCCCAAACCTCCCATTCTTGTAAGGAAGACAGACAAGAAAATAACATACACAATCCTATTTGAGAAGTGGTGTTTGGAAAACAAAACAGTGATGCACAGCGCAGGGCATGCAGAAACTTGGGATGCAACACAGAATTGAGTGGGAAAGCTTCTGAGAAGATACAAACCATCTGATGAACAAAGGAGCAGGTTTCACAAGGCTGATGGATAGGAGAGACATTCTGGCCAGAAGAAACAGCATGCATAAAGGCTGCTGAAAGAAGCAGAGTAATATATTTAAAGAGTTTGCAAAACACTCCCCACCAAAGGGGTGCTGCATGTGAGGTTGTGAAACCAGGTGCTGAAGATGGTGGAACAATGTGTAGGAAAGATGGCCTCAGTTTTGCTCTTAGAAGGGTCCCTATAGGAGGAAAGAGAAGAAGAATGGGGTGGGTGGTGAGACTGAAGGCCTGTGCACTATTTAGAAAGTTACTGCACAGAAGCTAGGTTACTGCACAGCTGTGGAATCCTGCCCCTATGGGCAGTTGTCCCTACCTATTGTTTTCTCTCTCCTATCGTCTGCCACATTGTCCTTCTCCACCTTCTGAGATACATCCCCTCATCCCAAAATTCAGAAATGGAAGTAGAAAGCATGAGAAATAGGGAGATGGCCAAAACAGCAGAGGACGGTGAAGAGAGAGAAGGAGAGGGAAAACACGTAAAAAGAGGCTCAAGGAGACAGGCAGTGCTTTTGCTAATGCCACTTGAAAGATGAAACATTAGGATTTTATATATAAATACAAATGCATGCATATGTGTGGGTAGATCAAAAAACTATACTCCCTCCCTCTTAACTAGAATGCACTTCTCTACTCAGATTGGGAAATGGAAGTGTTAGAAATTAATGGATAACATTTGATTTTTCCCTTTGAAAGATGGGTCATATTTTGACTTTTGGAGAAACATAGATGGAAAGTGCATTCTTGATCTTGGAAATTCAGTGGTTGTCCATCACTGTCAGGATGATGGAAGGATTTTTAACATGACACTGGGGCCTGGATGAGCTGGCCCTGCACATCTGCCTAGCTGCATCTCCCACCCTGTGTCTGCCTCCACCCTGGCTCTTCTGGCTTCCTGTATATCAACCTCTTGTTAATTCTCCATGTAAGGCTCTCTCTCCTGCCTTTCTTTTCCTGGTTAATCTTTACTGTTCCTTCAAATCACAGCTAACCTGCTCTTTTTCAGAGAAGCCATTTCTGATCTCCCTGACTAGATCAAAAAAACCCTCATAGATTATTTGAACCCTGTGAGCCTCTTTAAAATAGCACCTGCCCCAGTTATAGTTTCGTGTGTGTGTGTGTGTGTGAGAGAGAGAGAGAGAGAGAGAGAGAGAGGAGAGGGAATTTCATTAGTGTTTGTTTACCCCAATTTACAGTAAACCCCACATAAGCAAGAACCATGTCTAATTTTGCCCACCATTTTACCCTAATATCTACAAATGAATAGTGAATGGAAATGAGTGTGCATGGCTATGGGGGGGGGTGATATTTGGGTGTTGCAAAAGGTTGAGATGTGGCTAAAAAGGGTGTCAAATATCAATTTAGTCTATTGGCCATTTGCCTATCCTAAGTATTTTATTCACACTAAATCCCTTCTTTCTGGACTAAAAGGAAGTGTGTGTGTGTGTGTGTGTGTGTGTGTGTGTGTGTGTGTGTGTGTGTTGTTTCCTAAAATCTTAGACTACAAAGGCACTGCTGAATAGTATGCTTTTGTTAGAGCCCAAGAGGAAATGAGTATACTCTTGAGTCCTATAATTTTTATATTACATATTTTCTATATTAGCTTTCAGCCTATTGCAAAAATTAAATGTATACCGGAGGCATATTAACTATTTCATGCAAGATCTTACCATTGTTTTCCTTAGGACATTCATTGAAAGTGTGTCACACACTGAAAATCTGTCCTTCAGTGTGTTCTAACAATCTCACCACCTCAAAAAGAGTTTCTTTAATGTCTGAAGCCAAATCCCTACTTTCTTTTGCGATTACAAGGATTCTTGGTAAATCACAGGGAGGCCAATATCCAATTGCTAAATATGGATACTGAAAGGTAACAGATTACTCTTCTCTTTGAGCTACCAGAGGAGACAGTAAGCATGCCATTCTTTGGTGTCTCTACAGAAAGTACAGAGATTTATAGGTAAAGAAGGTAAAAGTCAAATTAGTCAATTTTCCTATTATAAACATAGTATTCAAAGCAGGGGGCATGCTGGTTAGAAAAGGCAAGCACAATAGATAAACTGTGGAAATAATTGAGAATTTTCAGTTTTCTGTTTCCACAAACAATATAAAGTTGACTATATCAATCTTTATGTACAGAGAAAAGATTGGCGCCCAAATACATTTTAAATTCATGAGTTTGCAGGGTAAAAAATATTTTGAGGGTAAAATAACACTGAATTTTTCTAAGGCTTTGAGAAAATTCAGCTTTTACTGATGTGTATCAACTTCAGTCAGGATAAATGGAACAGCTCCGTTGGAATTGAACAATTAAGTAAGAAAATAGTGGATGGTAGGAGCCAGGCTTCTCACTGTAGGAGCAGAAGGTTTCAGATAAGCAAGAAGAGAAACTAGAAAAATCTATGTGGTAATAGATTAGAGTTAGAAACATCAGTATGAACTCACGCTTATCTATCTATCTATCTATTTATCTAGCCAACCAGATGGTTAGATGTGTGTACATACACAGGTTGGCATACACAAATACAAAGGGTGACCTCCCCCTCAGAAATGGAATTGTTTTTTGGAGAACAGGCGTCTTGCAGTACAGGCTTCCCCTGCTAGGTAATGTTCAAGAAACCCAACAGCATCAGTGTACCTGCACCAGAGGCTGATTCAGCTTCAATGACTTATGTTTCTTTTGAGGTTTTTTCAAAGCATTTGTCCATTTCATTATGGGTGATTTACGAATTCACCTGCCAACAGTTTGCTGAGTGTTCAGCAGTTTTTGATCAAAAACAACATGTCCCCTGTGCCCTATCCTCCCTATTCACCCAATCTCACCCCAAGCAACTTTTTTTCCCCTGGATGTAAAAAGTACTCAAAGGAAAATTTTTTGCCAGTGTGGAAGAGGTGAAACAAAAAAATGGCAGAAGTACTAAAAGGCATCAAAATTGATGAGTTCAAAAACTGTTTTGAGCAGTAGAAAAAGCATCTCAGTAGGTGTATTACATTAAATGGAGAGTACTTTGAAGATGACTGAAGATTAAACATGTAAGAATAAATACACAGTTTTTTATAAATAAACTGTTTTTTGGGGGGATGGGTCCCCCCTCATATATTTCCTTGTTTTGTGAGAAAAGAAGGCAAAAAGAAATGATAGCCCAATAGCAATGTGCACACCTAGCACTCAAATCTTGGTTTTTAATACCATTATCTAATGACAGGAACTGGGGATCCTTGGAAAAATGGCTTAGTCTACACGGGAAAGGAACTATATTATCGATATGCTCTGAGCATCTTGTAATGCTAGAACGTATGAAAGTGCCCCCAAACAAAACAAAAAGACCACAATAACAAAGATATGTCAAAGGGACACAGGAACCAACTGAAAGAGTTCTCAATGGCCAAAGCTTGAATAATTTGAACAACATAATAAATAAAGTAGTATTGGATTATAAGTAAAGCATAAATAAACATCCATGAGTCCAAACTGATAAACATAAATGACTGGATAAATAATTAAATACATGAGGAACAATAGGCAAATCTTTTGTGGAGAAAAATTTCAGATATTTTATGCTTTCCAAAAGCATAACTCTCTCTTAAATGTGAGCTGCTCATACTGACTTCCTCCCAAAGAGTTAAGCATGAAAATAATACAAATAAGGAAAAAGAATACATTTACAGTGGAAAAAACTGACCCAAATTACCTCAGCCAAGTAAGCAAGGATAGCCTCTCTCATCATGTTGATAATATGATGAAAAAATAACACTTTACCTTCAGTGGTTTTTCTCCCCTCAAACCATAACCTCAGTATAATCATGAGAAAAGCATCAGAAAAGCCCAATGGAGGGAAATTCTAAAAATACCTAACCAGTACTCCTCTAAATTGTCAAAGCCATCAAAAATAAGGAAAATCTGAGAAACTTCTAAGTCCGGAGGAATATAAGAAAACATGAAAACTAAATGCAATATGATATCCTGGATGAGATCATGGAATATAAAAAGAGCATTAGGCAAAACTACGGATATGTGGCTATAAGTATGGGCGTTCATTAATAATAGCCTATTATTATTATTATCAATAATAATAATGTACTAATATTGGTTCATTAGTTGTAACAAAAGTATCATAATCATGTAAGATGTCAATAAGGGAGGAAGTAGGTGAAGGATATATGGAAACTTTCTGCACTATCCTTGCAATTTTTCTGTAAATCTAAAATTGTTTTAAAATTAAAAATTTATTCTTAAAAAGCTCTGAAAATCTAGAAATTTTAATTAGACTGGCACAATAGTAAAGTTTAATCTTACTGATAAAAGCCAATATTTAACTCTCTAAAATAAAAGGAAATAGTACTCTTCAAATATTAGCCTCTATGTTTATTTTCTATCTTTACATCTCTTTAGAAAACAGTAGATCATGGTGTACATTATCAATTAAGGCCAGGTTAAAATATTAAATTGCAAGAAATATGACTAATTTAAGTAAAGGTATGGACCAGGCACGATAACTCACACTTGTCATCCCAGCACTTTCGGAGACCGAGGCTTGAGCTCAGAAGTTCAAGACCAGCCTAGGAACATAGTGAGACCTCATCTCCACAAAAAATAAAATAAGGTCAACCCCCTCAGGTCCCCTCCCACTATAGGAGCTTTTCTGTCCTCTCAATAAATCCTGCTTTAAAAATAAAATAAGATAAAAAATTAGGTGCTACTCAGGAGGCTGCGGTGGGAGGATTGCTTGAGCCCAGGAGATCAAGGCTGTGGTGAGCTGTGATCATGCCACTGCACTGCAGCCAAGGCAACAGAGGGAGACCGCGACGAGAGAGAGAGAGAGAGAGAGAGAGAGAGAGAGAGAGAGAGAGAGAGGAAGGGGGGGCGGACAAGAAAGATTTACTAATTTACTATAAGACAGAAAACAATTTTCAGGATATATGCATTTTCTATATGGATGCACCTTATAAAAGAAGACAAACAAAAGAATTCAGAATAGCTTAGTGTTCTAAGATACAAAAAACCAGAGGTCAAACTAAGTATGAGATATTAGTTTTAAACCGAACAGAAAAATTTCATCTAATGGATAAGATATGATCATCTAGTTATGATTTTGGTCCTTGCAAACAATGTCTACCTGACCATCCTTACTTCCCCACCTGGGCCAATGCAGGCCATGTCACATGAGATGCCTGTTCGGATCATTGGCACATCCATTCTGGGGCTTAATCTCCTTACTGCACATGCATCCACTAGTTATATTTCATATTAGCAGCTGCAAAGAACCAGCCTTTCCCAAGCACCCGTCTTTCAATTACTGCATCATTTTCCCTCTTTAACAACTGCAGTCTTTTCAACCACTTTATGTGTGACAAGGCGTGAGTTTGCTTTCTCTCTTGTCACTCTCCTGTGTTCTCTTCAGTTCGTCTGCATCCCAGAAGCGAGCACAATATCCCAGCTGAGGTCTGAATGATGCAGGGTCAAGTGCACTCATTACCTCTTTATTTCGGGTTATTCTAGTTCTATTAATATAGCCCAAGATGTTATGTGAAATCTCCAAAATAGGTTCCGTATTTTACCTTCAAAACCATATGACAGACACAAATACTATATTATCTGTGATTACAGTGAATGAGGTTGCACATTATCATCTGGTAGTGAATATCATACTTGACTTCCTGGAGGCTTCATGCATTCATGTATCATAGACCTCCTGTAATGACACAGCCAGCAGTGCCCTTGGAAAGGCATACCACCTAGCCTTCTCTTATTGTTAAAAAACCCTGTATTCTTTCTTTGTTCTAGCTAGACAGCTATAAAATCAGAGCTGATCATAATAATGGGAAAAGAGTACTCTTTAATCTCAGTATTTAATCTCCTGGTATTTTCTGTACATCTGAAAGAACCTGTATTCTCATGAAAAATATTACTGGCTATCTAAAAAATAAGGATGCCATACAAAATTAACCAATTAGTAATTCAAAAACGCTTTAAAATTCAGGTGCCAAAGAATATATTTTTCAAGTCTTTATAGAAATATGTAAAGTAATTTAAAATTTTCATGTGTAAATAGTACAAACTGTGTTGGAACAAAATGACTTACTGCAGATGAGAAATTTCCTTGAAGTGCTATTAAAATCCTGTTATTGGATTATCTATTTCAGCTCCATCAATGCTAATGACCAAAATATGATGCTTCAATGCTTCCAGGATTCAACAACACTGGTAAATATGCAAAAAATAATAAATCTCCAAGAAAAAAATTAAGTAATGAATGCTAACCAAATTTCTATCCAAACTAGTGATATTACTGGTATTTTCATCAAAAAAGATGAATAACTCTAATCTTTACTGGACTTAGATTGAATAATACAATTAAGAGCTATAGAATTTGTAGATCAGAATTAGAGGAGAGAAAAAAATACATTAATCACGTAGACATGTTAACAAAATAATAGATTAGTCAGGATTACATTTGAATAAATTAGCAAAGAAAAAGAAACATAGTAAGATAAAGAGAAATGGTGCTGTTTATTTTACAGATTAACTCATAATATGCCCAAGACACAAGTACTCTTTCCATTTTTCATATGCATTGTCACATGTATAATACATGAAACAAAAATTGCCCCTCCCTGATGTATTTTGGTTGGAGATTTTTTTTTTTTTTTAGTTGGAGTCTCACTTTGTCACCCAGACTGGACTGCAGTGGCTGCTCCCGGCCACCACAGCCTCGACCTGCTGGGCTCCGGTGATCCTTCCGCCTCAGCCTTCCAAGTAGCCGGAATTACAGGCATGCACTACCACGCCCGGCTGATTTTTTTTATTTATTGTAGAGATGAGGTCTTGCTGCCCAGGCGGGTCTCGAACCCGCGGGCTCAGGTAATCCACTCACCTCAGCCTCCCAAAGGCGTGGGATTACAGGCTGAGCCACCGAACCCAGCTGGAGATTTTTTTAAAGGCAACTTGAGAGTGAAGGAGAATTTTTTTCATGCTAGACACAGAGGTTCCAAAACATATCATTTTGTTGATGTAAAGCACATTTGCAAAAGGCATTAGGGACTTCAGTTTAAGAACAATAGACCCAAGGCTGATGCACTGGTTGCTTCCTAAATACTGTACTCAGCAGTTTTGGAGCACTTAGCAATGATGAATTGGCATGAAGAATCACAGGTACTGAAAAGCTGTTTCCTTGGAAATGAAACTTTTTTTCTTTTATTTTTTGCTTGTCTTGATTGGAGCTCTGATGAAGGCAAAGACACAGAAGGAGTGGAGAAAGCACGCAACTCAGATTACCCAAGAAGATGCTCATGATGAAGTTGAACAAAAATAGATGCTGGGAGGAGGTAGGGAAAAGTGACCATAATCTTCAACATTCTTTTGACGTGTTACTGCTTTCAAAGTAGTGAATTTTCTCAAAATAAAACTGTTTGATACAGATGGACTCATCTGTCAATCAAACATCTCTTACTCATGGCCAAGTCAAACACTGTAGTATTCTAGTTTTGTAGCAAGTCTTAGTGCCAATATGAAATAGCCAGTTCACCCAGTTGGGAAAAGAAGTGCAGGAAAATTTTTAAAATGTACTGAGACTTTACATCCTGTATTCAAGAACTGCATTTGTTTTTTGTAGTTCTTTTTGTTGTTGTCACTTATTTACTTGTTTTGGGGGTTTTCTTCTTGTTCTTTTGTTTGGGTAGAGGGACCATAGATAACAGACTTATTACACATTCCTGAAAGAACAACCAACTTGTCCTAGCCTCTTAAATGCAAAGGACTGCATAAATTTCAGAAGCACTGACATTTGTCTACATCCTCTTTCCAAACTGCTTGTCATTTTATAACCATTTTTATAGTTCTCATTTTCCTTATCAATTGAATTTGTGCTTGAAACATTTCAAACGCAGGGAAGCAATCTTGTGAGTTGACACATCCCATTGGGAGCAGCCTTGCTCAGAATCTTGACTTAAACTTCCACAACAAAATTCCAAAATTTTGAGTACAGACTCAAAAACATTTGCCTCTAAGTTTCAGGTCTCCTTAAGAGTCACACAAGGTTGTATCACCCTTTTTATTGTTGCCCATTACAAAGGACGCAGGACTCTAAAACCTAGTGCTACAACAGTCGATAGAAAGCTCAAAGTATGTGAGAATGTTGTGGGTTTTTTTTTTTTATTATTATAAAGATGTGGGGTACAATTCAGGGTTAGGTATACAAACATTGATTATGCAGATACCTTTGTTGATGAGGTATGCCTCTCCCTCTTCTAGTATTTTCCCTCAACTGCCAATCCCACACCCTCTCCCCTGACATTCCCATTACTGCCAAACGCTTTCTTAAAGTATTATCATTGTTCAAGGTCCACTTATGAGTAAGAACTGTGTTTTTAAATTCAAAACAGTAACTTGGCACGACATAGCATTTTTTCATAAGAAGCATATTTTTTATTCAGATTATCCTTTTATGAGCACTTCACTATCTTCAATAATATTCTCTCCGATTTTAGTAAAATCTGTTACATGGGCTTTCTCTTAATTATGAACTAATCACAATATTTACAATTTTCAAAGAGCTTTCAAATATACTACAATCTTCATAGAAACCTACGTAGAAGGAAAGAGACAGGAGAGGAACCAAACTATATCAAATATCTTAATTTTATCAGGTGCTATGATTTTTATACATATAATTTCTCTTTATGTGCACCTTAAGATAGATTTCCTTCTGATCTTTAGTATGAGAAGGAGGTGTGCTTCCCCTGAGCCACTGAGTTGTTTATATCTAATGGACAATGGATTTGTATTTAAGCTACCTGATTTACACTGGCTCCTAGGAAGCTTAATGAGAACTTTATATTTCATCTGGCATACTCTGGAACTTCATGGTCTGTTTAACTCTAGGAGAACGGAAGGCTCTCTGTCTCTCTTGAGATCTAAACAAAACTGATTTGAATCTCCCATTTTAAGACCAGTGAGAATCCCAAAACTCACCTCTAGATTTCTGATATGTTCCTAAGGGCTCATTGATCTGTCTTGGCAACACAACACAGCTCACTTTTATTTTTGTCTTTTGGTCATAGTCTCACTCTGTTGCCCGAGCTGGAGTATAGTGGTGCAATCATAGCTCACTGCAACTTCAAATTCCTGAGCTAAAGGGATCCTCTTAGCCTTAGCCTATGGAATTACTGGGACCACAGGCACACACTACCACACCCAGCTAATTTGATTTTTACTTTTTTGTAGAGATGGGTTCTTGCTATGTTGTCAGGGTTGGCTCTGAACTCCTGGCCTCAAGGAATCTTCTCACCTCACTCCTGTGAGATGCTGAGATTACATGTGTGAGCCACCTCACCCAGCCAATTTTTGTTTCGCTTACCACCCACACCCCCAAAATCACTTCAGGCAATCCTGAGGCTTGAAGTAAGATATACATACATCAGTGGTGTCTCCCTTTTCCAATTCACTGGGGAAGGATCTGTTTATGGATCAAGCATGCAGTTCTCAGCTTTCCCTGGGCTTCTTTCTTTTCTTCCTCTCCTTTCTTTCTCATCTTCATCATTCTAGATGGCTCTGTAGCATTAAATTCTCCCTCTGTTATGTAGAGTAGCTTTCATTTTCAGAGCATCTGAGTTCCTACCTTTAACCAAATCCTCAAGGAACTCTCTTCCTATGCCAAGGGCATCTTTTCACTTCATCATACATACATGTGAGTAGGAACATCATACCTTATTTCTCACTATAAGTTATATGTACACACACACACACACACACACACACACACACACACACACACACACATACACACACACACACACCTTTGTTGGCTGCCTTCAAAACTGCCTGGGACAAGGCAAGGTTTAAAAAAAATATAGTGTATTATCTCACTGAATCCTTACAGCAAATCTGGGTGATTGGTACTATTTAATTTTTCTTTTATGAATGAGGAAGAAGATACTAACAATAGTCAGGTAGTTTGCAAAAATAGCCAATCAACATCAGAATTTAATTTGAATTTAGTTCAGTATGTCTCTAAAACATGGGATCCTTCCACTGCATAGCACTACCTGCTAAAAAAGATAGCTATGAGACCCCCAAATGCTTGTCAAAATATATACACCACCTTCTCTTTCTACCCATTCCTCATCTGCTAGGTTTTCATACTTCTTGTTACTGAGATGAAAGAATGAGGGATTAATTGTTTTTTTGCACAAACTCTTGCAGACATTTTGATAAATGATACAACTGCCTTACTTGATAAATGGTAAAACTGCCTTCCTCAATGACATCTTCACCATCCCCACCATGAGAACCATGGCTCTCTACATCCTTAAAATACTGAAATGTAGTTAATTTTCTAGATTGTTCTCTGACCAAAAACAAATATAAATACATAAAATAATCATTGATGCTTTTCACCATAAAGTAAGAAATATAAATTTATTCTAATGTACAAAGGAAACACAAGTTTCATTTAATATTTTAAGGAAAATATGAAAAAGGGTTGTTGGCCATTTCAAAGGCTGAACTGAAAAATGATTTTATAAAAAAGTCAATATATTTAATATTTCAAATATGACAATCCTGAGATGTCATTTAATATCCTCAACTGAAAACAACTAAAATCAAAGTAACAGCAAAATGAGAAACTAAAAGAATAATCATGAGATAAGTCTAAAAAGATATTTATTACTTCAGAATCTAAAGAATTCAGCAGATCTCACTGAATGAACACCTACTTCTTGAGTACTGTGCTAAGTTTTTTATGTACAGTATCTCATTTAATTATTAAAGCAATATGACAAGGTAGGACTATCAGCCTTATGTTTTCAAGGTGAGAAAAAAGAGATGAAAGTTAAACAATTGCCAAAGATTATAATGCTCATAAATGAAAGAACAAGGATGTAATCCAAAGTCCAAGCATCACTGTCTCTCAGTATTTCACAGTATTTACTGTATATGATGTGGCCAAGTTGTGAAAAAGATAACAAGTATAAAAGACATGAATTTTTTTGTTTAGTGTGGATAAGTGTGTCAATTACAGAACCTCACCAGGCATTAGACAGACACTAAATTGTGCAGAATTTTTTTGTTAATGGGACTTCAGAGAAGTGAGCTATCTGGGGTAAAGGAAAGTTTCACAGAAGAGACAAAATGTTGAAGGTCAGAAGGCAATAACTAAAAGGATGGGTAAGCTTTGGCTAGGCTGGGCTGAGGGCAGAAGCACTCCATGCAAGGAAATCAGATGGGTGTGTCTGACCAGTGAGAAGATCACCACAAAGGAAGAGGAATCTTGTTGAGGAATCATGAGAATTAAAAATAGGTAGGGTAAGACATTTATAAAAAGATTTGAAGGTCAAGTGAAAAAATCCATGTGTTAAATAATTCACTCATACCACAGAGATCTATGGATGCCTAGTATATGGGCCAAGGGAGATAAAAAACAAAAACAAAAACCCAGAATACCGAAGATCCTGAAGAATTCTGGTCACAGTCTGGTAGTAATCGCTGCTGGACTTCCCATGGCAACAATATGCCAATGGTGTCCTACTCTAAGTACATGCAATACTCTACCAGAGGTTCTGCCTGCATTCAAGATAGGCTGGAGATGCCAGAAATTAACTCCTGAGTAGCGACTTGGCCAATGAAGAATGAGAGTTGGAAGATAAGTCCTCCAGTGTTCTGATCCCTAGGGTAGGACAACTCTGGAGCAAGTTCTACATCATCTCCCAGAGGACACTGACAGGATTGAGTTCTGGTTGCCTACCTACCTCAGTTACTTGATCATAAAAGCACCCTATATGGGCTTCCTTTCATGTCTCATTTTTCCACTGGTGTTTCCTCGGGTCACCTCCAAAATAAACCATTTACACTGAAAACTTTCTTTCATGGTTTTCTTCTGAGTGAACACAAGTGACTTCAGTTCACAGTAGCTCTGACAACTAATGATGATAGCGTACCTGCATACCAGATGCTGTTCTAAGCACCTTATCTATGTTACATTTCATCCTCAAACCAGCCTATGAGGTAACAACTATTATAATCCTCATTTACATATGAGGATCCCAGAGACATTGAGAGATTACATAACTTGCCCAGGATCACACTGAAAGAAAGTGGTGATTTGAACCAGGCTCTCTGGATCCTGGATCTGTGCTGTTAGTTACCGTGTAGGCTGCCTCTCAGCACATGAAAACAAATTACTATAAAAACACAAACTGTGCTACAGGAAATACAAAGAGCTCTAGGAAAATAGAAGGAAGGGTTAACTCTACCTGGAGTTCAGGGAAGGTTAAGCAAACCAAGACCTGAAGGATTAGCAGGGGTTTTCCATGACAAAAAGCAACAGGGTAGAAGTGTATTCCAACGCAAGGTATATTGTGCAATAGGACAGAGTCTTCAGATGTCATGGTGATTCATCAATGGGGCTATAGTAAGGAGTGAAGGGAGTCATGATAGAGGGTTGTTGGTCATTTGGGTTCCAGCTTCCTCAGTCCTTCAAAAATGCAGCATTTATGTAAAGCTAGTCATCAACTATCATATCTATTTATATGTTCCTTTTGCTTAAGGAAGGGTTCTGTGACTTAAAATATATATATATATATTTGTACTGATAACACCAGATGCTGGTGAGAACATAGAGCAACTGGAACTCTCCTTTATTGCTGGTTTGAGCAATGCAAAATGCTACAGCTTCTTTGGAAGAGAGTTTGGCAATTTCTTACAAAACAAAACATATTTTTCCCATATAATTCAGTCACCATGCTACTTGAAATTTACTCAAAAAATAGAAAAATGTATGGCCTCACAAAAACCTGTGCACAGTTATTTACAGCAGCTTTATTTATAATTTCCCAAACTTGGAAGCAATTTTGATGTCCTATGAGGATAACGATGAAACAAATTATGGTACATCAGACAATGGGATATTATTCAGAACTAAAAAGAAATAAGCTATTAAATCATGAAAAGATGAAGAGGAAACTTAAATGCATATTACTAAGTGATATTACTAAGCGGCCAATCTGAAAAGGCTACATACTGTATAATTTCAACTAGATGGCATTCTGAAAAATACAAAACTCTGGAGAAAGTAAAAAGGCTGCAGGGGAGGGCAGAGGGAAAGATGAACAAGCAGAGCATGGTGTACTTTTAGGGCAATGAAACTATTCTACAGCAGGAGAGTATGATGGATACATGTCATTAGACATTTTCAAAACCATAGAAGGTACACCACCAAGAGTGAACCCTAATGTAAACCATAGACTTTGGGTGATAACAATTGATCAATGTAGGTTCATTAATTATAATAAATGTGTTACTCTCTGGGAGATGCTGATGATGGGGGAATCTATAGGTGGGAGGTAGAGAGTATATGGGATTCTGTGTACTTTCTACTCAATTTCAGTTTTGCTGAACCTAAAACCGCTCTACAAAAACAGAGTCAATTAAATATGTATATTTAATATATACTGGGAGTGTCAAAACCATATACATATTTTAAGAGATATTCTCTATGTAATACTTTTAGTTTACCGTAATCAGAAGTGTCTGGATACTGATGGTAGCCACTTGGAATACCTCTCATAATTTCAGAAGTAAAATGTGACTTGTATTCATCTACAATTGTAATATAGTTTTTTCCTTACTTAAAATGTATGTGTGTGTATATATGATTGAATAAATGTATATATCTGTATATAAGTATATATATGATTGTAACCACTATTCTAAAGAATGGACTATTTGAAAACTCAAATATACAATAATTATGCTGAACTAATGAGAGAAATAATATTAACACTACTCATAGCTAGCATTTATACATTGAGATTAGGAAGTCAAAGGGCAGATGAGGCAGAGCCCGTGCATTTTCTGGCAACTGAAGAGATATTAGGGAGATGATTTTTTGGAGCTTGGTTTGACAGTGAAAGATGTATATAAAGAAGAAAGAAGAGCCACACATAGAGACTGGTCTATATCTGAGGACCATATCATGGATTGTAGTGAAAAGTAATTAAAGTGAAATATAAATATTATAAATGCAGAAAGGGACATAATCAAGCATCAGAACCAGCTGCAGAGTTAATTTACAGACTTTTATCTTGCCAGAAAGATAAAACATATACGTCTTCAAGGAAATAAAGAGCCTTACATGCAAGTGAATGTATTAGTTTTAAGGAAATAGTGTCTTAGTTGAGGTGATTTATAGCAATAGCATTTAGATTTTGCAGATAAACACCATTAAGCATGACGGCTACTTCTGAAAATCTAGTTAAACTCCCCCAAGTGCCAGAAATCAAGATGTGTGAGAATTATTTATGCTCAAGATAACCATTTTTATATAAATGTTGCCATCCCCTCCAAAAAATGGGCTATCTCCTGAAAAACTGAAATTAATCTTGAAAGCACTAAATTCCAAGGACACAATTCTATAAAAATAATTTTTCACTCTAAAGCATTTATTGAGCACCTACTACGTGTCAAGCACTATGCTCGGAACTGAGAATCTAATGAAGAAGAATCTGGATAAGACAGCTGTAAAGCAAAAATCTATCCTACATGAAGCAGACACTGATTCAACATGGGAGGGCACAGCAGCTTTATAAGGCCAGGCGATTCTTGCTGAGGCTTGAGAGATGAGGACTAATAAATTACTCCTCCTAACTCAAACTTAACCCAAGTTATCATCTCTGTATTTATTGAGATGTTCTAAGAATGTGATACAGAAGAGGCAATTTAGTCTTCCAAAAACCCTATAGCTAATGGGTAAGGTCTAGATTGGAACTGACCTACCTCGGCACAAGTAGATTACCCTAGGCAACCTGGTTAACCATTCACAGCTAGTTTCCAAATCTGTACAAAAACAATAGCTACCATTTATTGGTTACTTACTGAGTGACAGGTATTTTTCTAAGCACTTGACTGGTTTCTTCACAGCAACCCTATGAAGTGAGAAGTATTTATTGCCCTTGGTTTATAATAGTCAAAACTGAATCAGAGAAAGATTAGATAACTTACCTAAGGTCGCATCCTTAGTAAGTAGACAACAAGCCTTTGTCATGGAGTTGTGGAATGATTAAATGAGATAATGTCTATAAACAGTCTATACCTAGTATTCATAACCCCCAAATGTGACAGCTATTATTATTTTATAGCATAGTCCCCCACCTCTTCCCAAAACATATTCCAATTACATTATTTGAAAAATGTAAAAGATTAATTACATAACCATATAATTTTTGTTTCTCATCTTTTTCTGTTAGCATATTCATAAAGAAAAAATTTATGAAGTACTGACATAAGTGTAACACTGTGCTGGGTTCTGGGATATAAAGTAGAACAAAGTAGTCAAGATAGCTGCTACTTTCATGAATAGAACAGAATATGATCTGTTACTATGAAGTCTCAGAGGCTAGATTGGTCACAGAAAGTTCCTTGAAGCAAAAGGTTGTGCAGTGAAGAGCTCATAGAACATGGTCACCCTTTCAAATGGTGACATCCTGAGGCAACTTAACTTTCAACCTCTCTCAAAAAATCAAATATTATATGGATTATTTTCTTAAAAATGAAAATTTTCAGCACTTTAAAAACAATTTTAGCATTCAGATGTTCAAAGATTTAAGACTCTCCTGGCTTCCATTGTGACTTCTAAGAGATCTCTTTCCCTGCTCCTAGTACCACGGTTTTTGTCATTTGCCACTGTCAGTTTGCTAGCTTTCCTTTCTTCTCTAGCACAGCAAGGGCCTCTCCATCGTTTTACCATTATTTGTTTTAAACTGACTGAGTAACGCAACAACAAGGTTCCTGATAATGAAAATTTCATACCACATTATTTCTTTAGCAGATAGATGAAGAAGGAAGGGCCTGAGACCTTTATCAAGAGAAGAGGTGGAAGACGTGAGGAATGCATTCACTGTATGTGGGATGTGGTTTCTCAAGTACTGTGGATATCAGCATTAATGGGCATAAAGTTGTTGTCTTATCCACGCAAAAGACTGCTACTTAAAGTTAGGTTTTGTAGAGAAGGAATTAAGCAAAACACCCGAGGCTGAGAGGCTGAGGCTTTTCTTCAGGAAGGGCAAAATACTTGAGAAAAGCTAAATAGCCGAGTCTTGGAATCGTTTGTTGATCTATGTATTGTATACATTACCTTTGATCAAATGACAATTAAACATGAACGAGACAGAAATAAGTAAATTAGTTAGGTAAGACTTAAGGATCACAGATGTTTATAGCACCATAGCGATAATCATTTTCAGATTCAGAAAAGAAAAATGTGGAAATACAAGGGAAAGGAAGAATGAAGTTCCATCACAAGGGAAAAAGACTGCTTGTACCTTACGTAGAGTTTTAGAGCCACAGCAGAAATTCCATAAAGAAATTCCTATATAAAGTAATGATGAGCACTAAATACTGAGAAGATAAAGAGGAAGCTCTGTTGAGATGATTAGAAGAGATGAAAGGAATTCATAATATCGAATTCATAGTATTCTCCAGGGTTTATTCTTATGACCTATAAAATTATAAGGCTATTTAATAATATTCCTTAATTTACATATTATATTTGTCATTTCCCCCTATTTATCATGGAAACATAAAAGAGAATTTAAATGTATAAATATTTAAACTAGGTTATACCAGTTCTGGTTAAAGTCATATTATGCTTTGTTATTTTCAGTAAGTTTCTCAGAGGCTAGTGACACTTTCAAGTAAACTTCACAAGGGTTTTGAAGACATTTTTATAAAAGCAGGTTACATATATATGGATTTGTGACATTCTAACATAAACCACAGAAAGGTTCCTATTAAAAAGGGAGCAAAGCTGAATCATTTTCCTTCTCTTCCCACTGTGATTTTTATTCATTTGAAGATAAAATTCAAAGCAAACATCTTAGAGCCTCTGTTTGTCACCCAAGAGCAGCCCAGGAAATCTCACATTTCCAAAATCAGGTCATAAAAATGGAACTGCAATCTAATTAATATGTTCATACATTAGTTTCCACCACTACCAAATAAAAAACAATACAACAATAAAATCAACTTTGCATTCCTTGGAATCCCAAAAAATGCAATCCATAGAATAAACTCTAATCACAAAGCAGTTCCTAATTTAGAACTAGAAATTCTAATTTCTAATTAAGAATTTTAACATTTCTGCCACATCTCTACCCCCTTCCCTGACATAGTACTCTGTGTAAGTAATTTTTCAAGTAGAATAAAACCTCCTTTGTTGTCTAGGTATATTTATTCAACATCACTAACCTTCTTCCAACTCGCTTGACACTCCTGTACATCCCTCTTTAGTGGCCTTTCCAGTTGCATACAGTAGCTGTTCCATAACCTTACTAAGCTCCTCCATGATCCTCCTTCTGAGGTGTGATCTTTAATTTTATTGACCCAGAGAAAATGGCACAAAACAAAAAAATCCCTCAGGTTCTACTTACCTAATCTCTACATTATCTGCATCCTTCCTCGCCTCCCTCCCCACTATCTCAGAAGCAGTCATGTGTCCAGAACTTTCCCAGCTCTATTTCAGGATACTTCCTTTGGGACATGCTCTCTTAATAATACCTGGCTTCTTCACCAGCTACTGGTTTTCTTCTCTCCTATCTTCCCCCATCCTTCCCACCCTTCTCCTTCTCCTGTCTTTCTTATCCAAAATTTTGAAAGAGGTAGTCTGAGCTATTTTTCTCTGCTTTTATAATCCTTGAAATATAACTTTTGCCCAGATTGTCTCTTGAACCACTCTCCAAAGCATTACCAATAACCACTAATTCTCAAATCCATCAAATATATTTTTAATTCCTCATTTCTAGACTTTTTTTTTTACAGTATCTGAATCAAGGTAGTTAAGTTGCTTCTTCTTTTGGACTCCCATAACACCTTGTATATACCTGTATTAATATTCTCCCTTCAGGTCTGTAATTACTTGTTTCTGTGGTTGTTCTCCTCACTATTCTACGAGTATCTCCAAGGCAGGACTCTTATCATATTTATCAGGGCATCTCCTATGCATAGCCAGTACTCTCCACCTATTCCAGTACAATTCACTAAGCATGACATTTTTCAGCAATAGCCCAAATATTGGGTTATTTCATTATTAAAATGCTTCTTTGGCTGGCATTTAGTTCTGATTTCAGATTATGATAATATTCTTTACCTGTACACAAAAGACATTTTAAAGATCTACAATTAGTTGAACATGTTAAGGAAAGAAATAATGATGGCAGCAAAACTCAAAATGTGTATGATCTTTTGCTCTTGGCAGAGCATTCTCACAACCTTTCATCTGACTCTTACAAAATAGAGGCAGAACCCATATCAAAGCAGGGCCAGGCTGTGCAGTTTGGACCGAGCTCGACAACATGCCACAGAGACTGTGAATGCAGCTGAGTCCATCTATGCTCCACTCACCAGGCACGTGCCCAGAGGAAGGGGTGCCTCTTGCTTTGCACAAAGGCTCTGTCCATTTAGTGAGCACTGCAGTTTTCATTTCTACTTCATCTTTCCAAAGTATGGTACCTTTCCTAATATATCTGCTCAGAGAAGCACCTTTTACTAACTCACAGAAAGGATCCCATAGGCCAGAATGGCCATGGGAAAACAGTTCACCACAAATTCCTTATAAAATTTCTCATTCAAAGAAAACTCAGAGCTGCTAACACAGTCTAAATATAAAATCATAGTTCTAATATTAACAGAAAGAGTTCTTCAAGGAAAGGCCATTCACATTCAATTGGCAACCTATGTACTCATGCAACTTGTTAAATAGCAGGCTAAATCTCCTTATTTTCTCGGGTCTACTGCTTATCTGTTTTTCCAGAAAACTCATAGACAAGGTATCTGCCACAAGAACAATATGGTGGATTAAAAAGACAGTGGGCTTTAAAATCAGGCCAGATCTAGCCTTGAATGGGTCAGCTTCTCTAAGCAATAGATATGTGAACTTGAGCAAATTATCTATCTTCTGTGGGCATTATTTCCCTCATTTGCAAGCAGAGATTGGAATAAGACCATCTCAAAAAGTTACTATTGCCGTTAAATGATGTACTTTATGTGAAAACATGTTGCATGCACAGTGTTGATCTTTTCCATGAAGTATACAACCGTTACATTTGCTACTTATATACTAAGAAAGTTCACTTAAGAGATTTTAGCATGTCATTGTTAACACTGTAATAAATGATCATTGCCAGGGTGCTATGAGATTTTCATTCATTTCTTTATCATGAAATGGGTAAATATCTTCTGCAATAATTTTCAACAGTGGTAAAAAGCTCAGAGAGCTTTCACAAGGTCACAAAAAATTAATAACACTAGAACTCAAGTTACAAATCTGGAGTTTTTTCTCTATCGATTTTTTCCAGGCAATAACCTGATTATATAGACTCTAGATTATCTATCCTTGACATCATATAACTATCTAGTTATCTAACTACACATACACACACACACACACACACACACACACACACACATATATATAAATTTTATATAGCATGTTCCTAGTTATATTTTATATTGTCTTGGGCATGTTTGTTTTATGTTCTCAAGCAATAGGAAATATCATTCAATAATCTATCAAGTGATAAGTGTTATCTTATGGCTTGAGACATTTCTGAGCTATCATAGAAAAGGTAAATGATGATATAGCTAGACAGGGTATTAATGAGCATTATTGTTTGTTGGATATGATTGGAAAAGGAGAGGAAGGGGAAGGTTGTGTGTGTGTGTGTGTAGGAACTTTCTGTCTGTGGCAAGTGAGAAATTGTTAAGTTTTCTTGGGTTCCTTTTTCATCTCAAGGTTCTAAATCATTTTCCTTTCTCCTTTACTTGCTTATTTTTCTCAGAACCTAGATACCACAGCATTAGTGGAAGTAAAACTCAACAATAGTCAACTAAAAGGGGTGCAGCAACAAGGAATGGAAAGTAAAGAATTTAAAAGAAGCTAAAAGTTGCAAAATTTTAGCTAGTAATTTTGTTATGATGGAGAATATTTCCTTCTTTTCTTTCTTTTGTAGGATTTCTGAGACATCCCTGTCTTGGACCACACTTAACCCACTGGAGATGTAACCTCTCAGCAATTTGAACTGCACAAGCTATTTTACTACAGCAGAAAGATGAATTAAAAACTATATTTTACTTCCATAACTTGAAAGCATACTGATATTACTAATGACAACTTTCCTCCTCTATCATGTTATTCCTAACCAGTTTTATTTAAACTAAAACATAAAAATATATATTTTATTTTTTATGTGTGTTTTTGTGCTTTTTCCTACATTTTTGGGAAGTATATTTTTATTTTCATTTTTAATTCCAAAGTATTACAAGCAGAAATTAAGGAGAATACAGCTCATGACAATAAGAACAGAAAAATAGAAAGACAAGAGAAAAATTATATGCTTAATAGGATCAATATTTAATCTAATGAAAAGTCTTTGCTGTTTTGTATCTAAACTAAACTTCTGCCTTAAATAATGACTGACTTTAGTATTGAGCCTCAGGATGTGTGGACAAGATGAGTTTCTATAACTGTGAGCTTTATCTAAACTTTATTGTCAAAAGTGTTTACAAATAAATTGTGTTTGGTCCCAACAGGGATTCAGGATTAAGCTGGGAGTCTGGCATTTGTATTTCATAATTTCTGGGTAGTTTTATCACCCAGAAGAAGAGATGTTAGAGAAGTAAGGTCAGCTGTGACCTGCAATTTCATTCGAAGACAAGCAGTCACTGGAAGAATTTTAAGTTGACTAAAAAGAGCAAAGCTCCATTGTCTTACATGAGACTTGATACATTCTGTCCTTCAACGCATACACAGTTATCAAACTCAATACTTCTTCCACCTACTAAAATTCTAATAAAATAAGTGAGATTGTTATACTGGTCAAAACATTAACTCTGGAAAATGGGCTTCTGGATTGAGTTTTTGTAGTTTCAATGTATGAAGAGAAGAAAACCTTAAACCTTAAAAGATGACACTCAAGCAAGATAGGAAGGATTACTCCCTCATCAGGAAGCAGGCCATCTTGCCTTTCTCTAAACATTTATTTATTAAAATAATTGTTTTAAACACACACATACACACACGCACACACATACACATAAATTATGGACACATATAAATATTATAATATTAATATATTGACATATCTTGCCTTATTTCATAAAGGATTCAGATCAAACAGAACAAACCAAAATCGAGTTTGCTTATGAGTCAAACCCTCGGTCTACAGAGGAATAACAATTAGTGACTTTCTAGACTAAACCTGATGGGAACTGATACCTGGAAAGGGAAAGTCTAACAAAAGAATGTAGTGCCTAGAAGAAGGAAAAAGAAGGCTCAATGTTGAATTAAGGTGTCATAATGACTCATTTTGCTTCTTGACTGGAGTCACCTCTCAGCATCACAAGGGCAGTTTGATAAAAGTACTCGGACATCTGGCCTCTAAAAAAATTAAACTCTAAGCACCAAGTAAATAATTAATAACAATCCACAATCACTTAGTCCCAAATCGTCCTCAGGTTTCCTCAGAGAGACCCTTGAGGACAGCACTGTATAGTCTTTCCTACTAGCAGGAGCTTTCGGCTTCTATCTTGACAGAAGGAGATTATGGTACCTTCATTCAATGTTGAGCCTTCACATTCACACTACATACTTTTGTTAGACGTTTCCTTTCAAAGTATCATTCCTATAAGGTTTAGTCTAGTAAGTTAATAGTTTGGTTGTTCCTCTTATACATTATGTTTATCTTATACATTATGTCTATCTCCCATTGTCCTTTCTCTGTCCTTTTTTGAGTCTACCATTAAAAAGATGCAAAGGTATTCAAATAAAATGCCCTCCTAAATTTTACAACTGTAAAATTCAATTGCATTCAACATAACCTTGATGTTTCTGGCATGAAATTACAGCATTTTACAAATCAGATTATAAAAAGTTGTTCTATATCTTTTAAGTAAGGCAACAAGCTGCAAAAGTATTTTAGTCACACTATGTCATGCCATTCGTGTTAGATTCCTGCAGGTGATTCCATGTCTAAAGAGTCCTCTTAATTGCTGCTAGATGAAATTTAAATTCCTAGAAAGCTGACTTGCATTTCCTTTCTTTCAACCATGCAAGACCTATTCCTGAACGCCAGGCTACCTCTCTATTCTCACAACTAGTCAGAATAAAAAATAAGAAAAACTATATAGTACCTATTTACTCAGTGAGGCAAACCCTTATCTTTGTTTGACTTGGCAGTAACAAGGTTGAAAAGTGTAATGCGAAGAAGCCTTCGCAATAAAATCCTCCAGCAAATATTTCTAATGTAGCTTCAAATAAGAAAGACACATTCTTCATACCACTCTTAGCACTCAAGGGGAAGTGTTCTATTAAGTTAAGTAATAGGACCACTTATTAACTTTAAATTGTAACCAAAAAACGATGAATTCAAAATACTCTTGCTCAACTCTCAACACACCAGCCGGAGGGCAGGAGGATGAGCGTCCAAGTGGGAACTTTGTGCATAGGCTTCTATTTGAATCACTACCTCTGGTAAATGTTTGAAGACTATTTTGGTCCCCCAGACCTCCATCTTCCCTCATTCTGGATTCTCAAAAAAAGCAGAAGAAAAAGGCCAGAACATGCCACGTCCTCATCTCCAAAGTGTTTAGAACCTTCCTAGAGATGAGCTAGGGCTCAAGAAACCAGAGCACATATGTCCTTTAAAACATTTATTATTCCCTGGCATTGATCTGTTGCCAACTTCTGATCTGCCCCTTCTGGAAGACAAATATCTGCATGTGAGAATGAGAAAAGGAAGAGTTTTTGGAGATGAAAAAAACAACTTGGCAAGCCCTTTCTTTTCAGCCTGATAACTTATGAGCATGAAATATAACCTAGTAGGGGATATTACAGTAGGACAAAGGGAAAGGTGTCAACAAACACCTAGAATCTCTTACTGCAGTACTGAAAGGTGTAAGGCTATAAATAAGAGGAAAACAACAACAGTTGGGGAAGTTGAGAACCAAGCACAACATTAATTAGGTCACCTGGAAAAAGAAATCACCTTCTTCCTTTGAGTCCAACGTCATATTAATGAATCTTTTCAAGGGGCCAGAGAATACCTATACAAAGCATTCATACTCCACATTGGCTCCATTTGACCACAACAACAACAAATCGGCACATCATGCAGTGAAATGGATGAAGGGTTATCTAGCTCCAGGCACAAAAGAAAACCACTAAGACTCTCAATTTCTCTATACAGCTTTCAAATATATGTATTACAAACCTAGAGGAGCATGAATAAGCAAATTTGCATTCTTTCCAAAACTACAGAGTTGAATAGCTCATTTCTTTCCAATCAAAAGTAGAGCTGAGGCCAAAGCAACAAAATAAAAGGTGGTTATAATATTAGGCATTCAAAGAGTACACGCATCCTACCTATTGCAACATAAACAAATGGAATCAAACAACAGGACTTAGAGAGAACAAAAACTGTTGTTTTATAGCAAGGTACTCTTTATAGAAATGAGAATGGCAATTTTCCTCCCTAAAGAAATCTTAAGAGGTATAAAATTAACCTTAAAGAAAAGCATATGGCATGGAAGAAAAAATATGTATTTGGCAAATGCCTAATATGTGCCAGGAACTATTTCCAGGACCTTTTACTCTTAAGAAGAAAGATTATTGATGTGAGTTTGTCTGTAAGGATGACAAGGACCTTATCGTGATGTCCGACCCTCACCAACAGGACAAACAAGGCGATGGCATGAAAGCTCCCACTGACTAGGAAACTCTGGTGATGCAGTTGGAAGTGGGCCACTTAGGTTTGCAGGCATGTCACCCAGACTCCCTCCCAAGCATATTAGAGACTGGGATGGTGACTCTGGTCGGCAAAGAAGGAAGATACGCCACAGTGTCAACTCTGGATATATCTGGCGTTGATATAAAACAAACACCTGCCTAGAATGGCAAAGGATGTCTCATACTTCTCCTCTGCAATGGATTTTTACCTAAAAGCTGAAAACTCTGTAACAAACCAGCAGGTGATGTTAGTGGTGTCTTAAGCTCTGAGAAAGCTTTCATTTGAAACACTATCATAAAAGCAGTTGGAAAACTCTCAGAAACCTGTATTTTGATATCCTGAGTCCAGCCAGAACATTTACCTGGAAAACATACTTTCAAATCAGATACATTGCAGTATTCGAAACAACCCATGTTAGTAGATGCAAAGCCTCAAAATCTGTCTTTATTACGCATTCACAAAGTTTCTGCTATGGAAGACTGAATCCAGTCAACCCTTAAAGGTATAGTAAAAACAAGCAATTTAAAAATAATGACCTTTGCTTTTATAATACCCCTACCAATTAGTTCCTATACACATTTAATCATAATCTCCAACAAGAAATGGCCTGTAGTATTACAGGTTCAGGAACCTAAATACATTGCACTGAACCTTAATACATGACCAAATATCAAGGTACTAAGCAAGTTCTGTGAAAGTCTGAGCACTTCATGATTTATGTGTTAGAATTCTATTGACTCATTCTGGTAGAAATATTTCTTGAATAGCTAAAATATTCTTAAATGTGAGACACAGACACATCCCAGTATTATTTTAAAATCAAGTCAACATTCTAAGTTTCCCTTAACCTTTGGAAATTCAAGCAAATTAATATGAGATATCAGAAATTCATGTGTGCCCTTCCCCAGGGAATTTTCAAATACAAGAACAAAACAACAAAACAACAAATCCCAAACCTCTCTTTTTCTTTATTAGTGAAATAGTTGCCATTCCAAAAGTTTTCTTATCCCTCCATGAAATGATAGCAATTTTAAATGTCCTCATGTCCTTATGCTCGACTTCTTATTTGGGGATGCTTTACATTAACAAGTAATTTTTATTGCATAATCATTACTTTCTCAGACAACATTTGGATTTATACATTTCACTTTTCATTCTCACTTGATAGCAACATTCTTGTTCAAGACAAATTCTCATCTGGTACCTGTCATGGAATTTTGTAATTCTGAGTTTTACAAACTGAAGGGGATATTGATTACTCACCATATCCAGGAATGCCTTCTAAAGGGGAAATTATTCACGTGCATCATGTTCGCAGCTCTTCTGTCATTAATATTTTCCTTATCTCCTATGTTACAGGTAGTGATTTTCACAGATGAATTCCAACTCTCTTGCTTGAGCAGCTATCATGGGCAATTATTGCAACAAGTATTGAATTCCAAAAGAATCTCCCTCAAAAAACAAAGAGCAACAACAAAAGACCTTCCAGGATTTGAAGAAAGAAACATCACAGAGCACTGCAGGTATGGGTCCATCCATTTAGGTTCCACTAGTTAACACTCTAAAATAGCCAGTTCAACCACTAATCCTAAATGGTGGCAAATATTGTCCTGGTAAAAATCTAACTGCCTTGAGTGTAAATTAATGCATCCTCGCAGGAAGGACTCTGGAATGTGGGAAAAAAGGAGTCAAAAGACAGTTTCTTGTTATCCTTGTTAAAGAAGTGTTAGAAGGGAAATGGAAAACTTCAGGTTGCTTTGCCATGCTGTCCTTTAGAAATGAATATTGCTTTTTCTTCTTTCTTAGGCACATATTCATGTGTGGTCACTTTAACGCAGTACTACCGTCTGAGACGTGTCAGACAAAGACCTGGGCAGAGGGGCTAGAAAACCATGTATAACCAAAGCCAACTTCTTTCCCGAATCTCAGAATTGCTGGTTTCAACTGCAAAAGTAGGAAGGCAACGAGTAATTTCTGCTTTGTAGGACAGGATTACCATTAGCTACCATCATGACTTCAGAAGGTGTTGTCGTGATGAAATTCATTTCTGCTGCCTAACTCCATAATAAGGCTGTCTGCTCTCTTTAAGTAAAATGACTAAGCTATTGATCCTTTCGCTGCAGAATTCCCTTTAATTTGTTATTATCAAAAACATGTGAGGACTTTGCATATCCTGCCTTGGAAAGAAAATGAATTTCACAGCTGCAAGTCAGACGTTGTCTAAGAATTTCTCCCCCGGCTGTCTTTCTTTTCTCTTTTCTCTCTTGCTTTTGTTTTTTTCACCCCAATTCACTTCCCCAGTAGGTGTCATTTATTCTGATGCTCTGACATCTTCTGAAAGATTCTCGTGCCCAAGCTATACAAACCTTGCATGCTTTTAAAACACAATGGCAACAGGCTCCTGCTGGAGTCCCCCAGCGCCGAATTTCCAGCAGAACCTTTGGAATCGTCGCAGCCGCCTTGTCTGCCCTGGGCTGTGCCGCCCCAGCTCTGAGCAGCTCAGGACACTTGCAGGCTCCGTGGTACTGTACATTAACTCTGCAGCAGCCGGCTGGGCTGCAGAGACTGCTGCCTGACAGGGGATGTGCTGGCGTCAAGGGGGCCCTCTAGGTGGGTTCCCAGACACTGCAGAACCGCGCACTCCCTGCTGGCCTCCAAGGAGGAGCAAGCAAAAGGGGTTGAAGGAAAATCTCGCCCTGAAAGAGCAGATTTCTTTCAGTAAGTGATCACCAGGCAAGAAAAACTAAACAGCTAGAAACCCGTAAATAACCTCACAGGGAAATGACACCTTGAGCAAATAGATATTATTACTAAGGGAGGATTTGGGGTTTTCTTTGTTTGTTTTCCGTCTTACCCAATGAAAAGAAAGGGAATAAAAGAAGTCTGGAGAGAATTTGCAAATGATAGGGTTTGATGGGTTTGGCTCCTTTAAACACACACACACACACACACACACACACACACACACACACACACACACACACACACACACTGAATTGGGGAAACATTGCTTACTCCATGATTTGTAGCCATTTAGCTACAGATGACCACACAGTGATTTGGGGGCAGGAAATTCTGTGGAAGCCAGTTCAGCAGAAGTCAGTTACACTTCAATTGCAATTGCGCATGCCATAAAGCTGCTTGTTTGATTAGAGGGTGTGTTGATAGGAGGAGTGCTGAGATAAGACACTGCAATACTTACAGTTGATATTTTGCATTTCCTCAAGCATGCCCCTTTGTTGCAAATACTCTGTTCAATAATCCCCTGAAAGCACCCCATCACTGTTGATGCCATTTTGGAGCAAGAATAAAATAGTAAACTCTTGTTCATAGTAGGTTGGCACTTAAATGGTGTTTATTTGAAATCAGTAGGAGAATGGACTTTATAGTAGAAGTGTTCTCAATATTAATGTACCACTTTTAACTTAGATATTTAAAAAGCTGTTATGCAATGGCTTAATATTAAATGGAATACTGGCAACACTTAATATAACATGCTATTATCTTTAGTTAGGCTTTCCCCAGTGAGGTTCTGTCATTGCAGAAAATATTACCCAGGGTTGGGTGGAAGGCATCTTCCATAAATTCGAAACAGGTATAAAGAAATATATTTAATCTTGAAAACTGCCCTAATTTGGGAATTTTTCATTTGGGTCAAATGATAATTCTAACAGAAGCACTTCTGGGAGGAAGAACTGGACAGTCCCATTAAATGCAGTTTGAACTTATAAATTCAGAAAGATAGCACTGTACCATAAAAGGATCTTGAGAATATTTGCTGGATTTCCTGTAGCATAGAATGTGTCTTCATGACCTCTTTTGCTAAAGGGACTCAATCTCTTCCAAAATGTTGCTTTCATAAATTATCTGACCCAGAGAACTTCAGCCTTACTTGTTTTTTAACAAGCTTTGAATGTTCTGAATCATCACAGAGTAATAAAAATTTCAATATTATATAGTTTAATGTTATTATTTAAGAGTTAGGAACACTTACAGTGTCCCAGGTCCCATTCTACAGCTTTGCATTATTATCTCATTTAGTCCACACAACAATATTATTAGGCAAGGACTGTTATTAGCCTTGTTCTACAGGTGAGGAAATTGAGGCACTCAGATGTTAAGTAGTTTGCCTGAGATCAAATGTCTAGTAAGGCATCATCTGAATCAAGGAAATCTGGCTTCAGAGCCTGTACATATGACACTGTATTTGGTGGTACTATAATAGTAATAATACCATCTAATTATACTTCCTTAAAAATTCCTTTTAAATGGATTATTTTAGTATCACAGAATCATGCTAAGGAGAGTAAGACATTTATTATGCCCATTTTGGAGATGAATCTTCAAAAGGACTGTACTTCTTCATCACACATCATGTTAGCAGTAGGTCTGGAAGAGAATTCAGATTATTTGACTCTGTCTGGTTAGTAGCCTTTGAAAATGGTGATGAAGATTAACTATTTTAAAACTTACATTTAGTCTTTACACTATATAAGAGACTAGGTCTCCATGGAAAGTAGTAAATGCAAAGATTAAAAAATATGTAGAAATGTATTTTCCCTTGTAATGAAGATCTTCATTTTCTTAAGTCTATTCTATTCCATTCTGTTCATATTTCAAAGTGTTACCGATGGGTGATACAATAGCAAAAATATCTCTGAATCTTTCTCAACTACCACATAGCTCAGCATTCAGTACTTGATAGCTATGCTTTCATTTGTGGGCAGTGATATAAACCAAGTGCATTATAAATAAAAACAAATGATTTAGTCATTAGATCACTAAAGGAAATTTAACATTAAAATATATTTAAACTAAGAGGAGATTTTAAATGAATATTTTGAACGTGAACTTTTCTTTTTATCTTTATAAATACAACCATCTAGAATAAAGTATACCAAATCAGAACAAAAGGAAACACAACTGAGAGGCTATAATAAATAGTAGAAAAGTCAACTTTCTGCTTGAAGGATAACAAAGGAAAAAAATATAATTTATTTCACAGTTCAGGGACTCAAAACTATACATTGATAAACAATCCTAAGAGTATTTTTACAGACTCAAGGCAACAAATATAAAAGAATGGGCTTGCTTAGAGAATAAAAATAGCTTAGTTCCAGCAGTTTTATTCCCATTTATATTAGAAACATAGTCTCAAGTGTTATAACCACTAATTTACAAACTGATATTTCACAAACCTTATCACTTCATAAATGTGTGACCTTCCAGAAACAACAGTCAGGCAGAACTAATAGGTTTGTAATTTTAAAACAAGTTCTCAAAAATGAATAATGTTAATAGCCTAGGAATGCTTACCTGTTTCATTCCACTAAAAGATCATCATCCTTTCATGAAACTTCTAAGAAATACCAGGAAGTCAGGGGTGATGGCACGTACCCAGCTACTTGGGAGGCAGAGGTGACAGGATCACTTAGCCCAGGAGTTTGAGACCAGCCTGGGCAACATAGCAAGACCCTGTATCTAAATAATACCAGGAATAACCATAAAGGATTACTCTCATGACCAATTATAGCCCCATTATTATTATTTTTTTATCAATAAAGAAGTGCTAATTTATAGCTGGTACCATAGATTGGCACAACCTTGCTAAGGTCCCTACGGCACAATCAGCTCTACCAGGACAAAGTCTGGCTTATTTTTGTTGTACTGTTTTGGTTTGTTATTTGCGATTTTAAAATGTTTAATCTCACAACAAACACCAGGGTAATTGGTCTTTCAGAGATGGACTTACATTAACCACCTTTATATGAGATGATATAAGAAAACAAAACAAAACAAAACATCAATTAATTGATACACTACAAACTCAGAACAAGTCAAAATACTCTAATCAACATTTCCACCAAAATATTGTTTAGTGCACACAGAATCAGAGCAAGAAAAATTAATGAGCCAGTGTTCCTATGTCCTTTTCCAGTAAAGTCCTTTTCTCTCATGCCTATAAAGTTATGATCATAAGAGCGATGGTTTTCAAACTAAGTTCCTGAGAACCTACTGGTTTTGTATAATTGCATCAGGCCAGCCGAGAAGCAAAAGAAAGTCAGGTAGCCTATGCTGTTTCGACCAGACCTCCTCTGCTTTTAACAATTTAATCTCAAAGTTTGTATTGAAAAGAGGACTCTGACTTTAAAAAAAAAATGTTTACAAAAAACATAATAGAAATACAGAATTAACACTTTTTGTGCAAGTTCTTACCCTCGCATTATCAGTTGCAAGACTCCATACTCTTCAAACTTTTTCAATTTACATACTTCCTTCACAATGAGCACAATACAAAGATTAAGTTATAACTGAATGCTAGTACAAACATATCATAATCAATTCACACCCTAGTCTCAAATTTGGGTGTTTCCTAAACTCTTTAGTTGAAATTATTAGATAGTGATGGTGTGATGACTGACTTTACTGATTTTTCCTGAGTTTCACTTTCAGAAACTAATTTTAAAATGTTAAGGTATATCTTTCTTTCACCATCATATTCTGGTATAATCAATAGTTAATCAATGTTTGTCTCTCAAATAACTTAGGTGAGATAAAATAAAAACTCTTGCATATTTAGACATGAAATGATACGAACTTTAAAAATTGTTTTTTACATTAAGCTCATGTGAACACCAGTCATCAGTTCAGATATTTTAGGAAAGTCCCCATACTTGCTAGAGGCTTGGTAACTTTTGTCCCTTAGATGTCAAAAACAAAAACATCAGGTTTCTCTATTTTACGTATTAGATTTTTTACACATACAAATACTTCCAGGCTGGGCTCGGTGGCTCAGCCTGTACTCTCAGCACTTTGGGAAGCCAAGGCGAGTGCATTGCCTGAACCTGAGGGTTCGAGACTAACCCAGGCAAATTGGCAAGACTTCGTCTCTACAACAACAACAACAAAAATTCGCCAGGCGTGGTGGCACGTGCCTGTAGTTCTGGCTACTTGGAAGGCTGAAACAGAAGGATCGCCGGAGCTCACCAGGTCAACTCTGGGGTGACCGTGAGTGTACAACTGCACTCTAGCCTGGGTGACGGTGTGAGACTCCAATTCAAAAAACAAAAAACAAATACTTCCATATACTTTTCTTAGCACATTCCATATATTAATAGTACAGATATATTATATGAAAGAAAACCAAAGCTATTGTCACTTGGATATCTTGAGGGATGTGACTTCTTACCTAAAGCTCCTCCCACAATTTTTTTCTTTTCTAATAAAAAATGAAAGTGACATATATACTTTTCATACACATATGTATATATATGTACATATATTTCTTTTCATATATATCACCAACTAATAAACAGGTAAGAGTGGCATTCTATTATGAAGAATGAGCCCCAAGATGACAGCACCCTCATCCTTGCCTCAAGCGGGAAAAGAACATTGGATACCAAATCTTCTCTCCCACCCCTTACAGAAATCAATCCCTCAGGAAAGGAACAGTGCCTTCTTCTTTGTATTTATAACACCAAAAACATTGTTGGCATTCAGTAAATGTTAACTAATAACCATGTTGATAGTGCACTTCTGGCAAGTTCTAGCAAAGTCTGAAGGCGTGCTGTTCAGCACATTAATAATTGAAATAAGAAGCCATGGTTTCAATTGCTAAGAGTAAGGGAATCGCATCATGTTTTAGTAAGTTGCTAGTACATTCAATTTCTACATATTCTTATAACCAACCAATTATGCAACCACCAACTGAAAAATGAAAAATAGGTCCATTAAGCACCTAGTTTGATCCCCTAAAATCAACTAGTGCTTTGTTGGAAATTTTCAAGATTTAGCTAACATAAGTCATTTTGGGTCATATAGCCCAAGCTTAGGCCTTCTAATGGTAAATGATAAATAAGTACATTTACAGAAAAGAAAAATATGTCAAACACAATACATTCCATAATCCAAATATTTAGAATGCTTGCTAAATTCTACTTTTAATAATTTTAGAAGTAGAAGAGTTAGAATATCTAATGCTAAAATACGAAGAAGTTACCTAAAATTTATATTTAAAAAATTGAACATGGAAAAAAGTCCACAGCAAGTTTGAAAAGGAAAAAGTCAAATTTGTATTCTGTCATGGAGTCTCAAGACATGTGCCCTTAATTTCAGGTTTTGCCTTTTACTTTTTGGGTAATTTTGACCATTTCACAAAACCTCTTTGAAACACAATTTCCTTATCTGTAGCATTGAAATAACCTCTCAAGTTATTACAATTTTTAACTTACTCATTATAATTTAAAATTTTTTAATTATAGAAAAATGTTCTGTAATAAGAAGAGAGCTTTTTAAATGTTGTTTGCATAGACCTTTAAAATTGCTTATTAAACATATAATAATTTATCACTTGGTTTGCAATTTACTTGAATCAAAATGGAAAAAAGAAGAAGAAAAAAATAAATGAAGCAATGTTGAAAGTGGCTTCTGAAATAGACGAATATTTCATTTACATCTTAAACTTTTCCAAAGGCTTTGTATCATATATTTGTTTCAAAAATTCAAAGGCGGTTGGGCATGGTAGTTCACACCTGTAATCCCAGCACTTTGGGATTGCTTGAACCCAGGAGTTTGAAACCAGCCTGGGCAAGAAAGCGAGTCCCATCTCTAGTAAAAAAAAGAAAAAAGAAAAAAAGTGTCAAGGGAATAAAAATATTTCTCATGTAATAATATAAAGCCCAGTTTCAAAATATACTCATGTCATTGAATACTATAGATTTCTAAGAATGACTGGAAAAATATCTTAATGCTAGGCAAAAACAAAAAAAAAACCCTCTGCTTTGTAGAATAATATTCAGAGTATAACTTCATTGACTTAAATATATGTTAGTGTCAATATGTAAATTTCTGCCAGTACAGAAGCACCAAACTATTGACTGAGATAAGGTAGCCAAAGTGGAAGTATTAAAATAGGATTTCTACCTTTTATTTTACATATATCTGAATTGATTACTTTTTAAAAATGAGAATATATCAATATATTTTCCCCTTTAATTCCAACACAGTTGCTGGACCAACCATACCAGGAATGAACCAGGTCAAGAATGATGTCATTTTTAATAGCATCAGTGGAAGTGTTATAGGAATGCATGACTCTTTCTTCTCAATCCTAACTGATTAGATATATCCGAAATAGGTTTTTCTCTCACTGATACATAATTGAAACAGCAATGAAGAAAACATTTTATTTAGTATTTATTAAAGAAGAATAGTAATTCATAGTTAATATCTAAATATTGGAGTATCAACCCCAAATTTCTAATATTTGCCAGACTATTTGATAGAGTTGAAAAATCTAACTTCAAAACTCAAACCTGAATATTTAAATGCAAAATATATATTCAAGAGTTCAAACATTCTACTAATAGCTAACCAATATTGAGTCTCAAAATTATAAATGAATAGCTGATTTACTCTTATTCCATATCTTCATGAGTACTATAGTTGGGTAGAAAGCAGTATTCATTCAGAGTTGGAACTACCAACATTAAAGCAATGTCTGCTTGCAAAACAAAACATCTGATCAAATATCCTGATTATATTATGTTTATTTCACTCCAGTTCAAATATGTGGGTATCCACAAAACTGTACATTCAGCCTGAACTCCAGTCCCCTTTAATTCCAACACAGTTGCTGGACCAACCATACCAGGAATGGACCAGGTCAAGAATGATGTCATTTTTAATAGACTCAGTAGAAGTGTTATAGGAATGCATGACTCTTTCTTCTCAATCCTAACTGATTAGATATATCTGAAATAGGTTTTTCTCTCACTGATAGCTGATTGATTGATAATTTAATTAAACCTTTGAGAATAGTTCTGTCACACATTCTCACAGTTAAAAAATATCATAAGCTGGTTTCCTGTTCCATATGTGAAGAGCTTGGAAGTTGCCACTCTGTAAAAAGTTTAACAAGGTGAAAAATCAAGTTTTCTTAGATCCATAAGAGATGTGAAGTCACCAGGCCAACTGCCTCCTCCAAGACAAAGAGACAGACAATAGGATACAGAGAATCACAACAGACTGAAGCAGAACTTCCATGCAAACGAATGCTGGGGTAACTCGAACTGTAGCTGACCAACTGCTGGAGGCTAGTGTGGACAAGTCTGAGTCAAAAATCTGAGAGAACTCAACAATAGGAAGGCTCCCATGATTTTGTGAGTTTTACCTTCAGGGGTTTCACCAGTTTCTCACAGTAAATACTGGAGAAAAGTTTCCTTGTGCTTCTGGCAAGAGGAAAAAGTAAGCATTTTTAAATGTGCCAGAGTGCTAAATTCTTCTTGACAAGGTGTGCCCTCAGGAGAAACTAGTTCACTAGAGCCTAACCTGCTGAATTGTTTTGTTTTGTTTTGTTTGGAGTTTTTTGTTTGTTTGTTTTGGTGTTTTGCTTTTTTTTTTTTTTTTTTATTTAATCAGAGCCTAACTGACCCAGGGAAAGAAACCGCACATCCCATTCTAGCCTTCTACAGGAGAGAAGGGAAACCTTCTATTTCAATTCACTTTAGCCATCCTGTCTCACCTAGGGTGTTTAAAAAAAAAAAATTCTGAGAAACACATGTGAGATTCACAGTCCAGAGGCAGGCACCAGCTGACCAAAAGACCCAGACCTAATTATAGGATCGTAGAATGCTTTCCCTCCTCCCACATCTTACTACCACCCACATTACTTAAGGCTTATTTATAGCAGCTCCTTTTATCTAGTATACGTACAGCAATCAAGAAAAAATTACAAGGCATAGCAGAAGGCAAAAGATAACACTTTAAAAGGACGCAACAAATATCACAACCAAACATGGCAGAGATGTTGGAATTATCTGTTTGAATACAGTAATGGTGGGTACATGTCATTATAAATTTGTACAAACTCTTAAAGTGTACGACACCAACAGTGAACCCTATTGTAAGCTCTGAACTTTAGTGAAAATGATGTGTCAATGTAGGTTCATCAGTTGTACAAGATGTATAATTTTGGTGAGGGATATTGCTAATGCGGAGTCTATATACATGCGGAGATTCAGGGTGCGATAGGTCTTTACCCTTCTCTTAATTGTGAACCTAAAACTGCTCTTCAAAAAATAACAAGTACTTATCATTTATGTTCAGAATATGTGCAACGTTTACACAATTTCAAAATTATGGATACTAACATTTCTACCAGTATTGCCAATGGATTTAATTCACTTTACCTTACAATTGTTTGAAACAAAAGTAGACCCATACTTTTCTCAAGAATGTTTATTTTAACATACATTTTGACAATCTATTTATCAAACGTGAACCTTATCACACGGCTTCTTTTTCAATAGATGCGATGCCACTTAAACTTTTTTTTTAGTTTTTTGAGGTGGAGTCTCACTCCATCGCCCAGGCTGGAGGGCAGTGGCACACTCACGGCCACCCCACCCTACACCTGTTGGGCTCCGGTGATCCTTTCACTTCAACCTTCCAAGTAGCTGGAACTACAGACGTATGCTTCCCTGCCCAGCTAATTTTTTATATATTGTAGAGACGAGGTCTCATCAAGTTGCCCAGGCTGGTCTTGAACCCCTGGGCTCAGGCAATCCTCTCATCTGGGCCTTCCAAAGTGCTCGGATTACATGCTTGAGCCACTGCACCTGGCCTAAACATTCTTTTTAAAAATGAAATTTGTTATTTCATTTAGGAAACCATGCAAGTCCATCATGGAGATGAAAAGAAACATACAAGGGAGAAGCAAGTCATCCATAATTCCTCTCCCAAAAAACAAGTTGGTATATTTCCTTCTGGGTTTTTTTCCCCTCCAGGAATAGTAAATTTACCACTGACTTTTATATTATTGTAAGAACATTTAACTGGCCTCTGAATTTGCTGAGAAGCACTACCTGAGAAAGAACTTTTTTGTCAGATGGCACATGATAAAGAAATCACAATGCAAATAATCAAACATTTCCACTTTCATAGGTATATTAAAGTAGGCAGTTCAATCAGATGGGGTTTACACAGCTTATTATTCTCTTTAAAACCCTTGTGATAAATGTTTACTGGTAGTCTCAAGAGGGTGCTCCTCCAGACTTTCTGTTAATTAATCCATCTTTGAGTCTGCTGGTATATTTCTTTTAACGAACTTAAGATAGTTACATATACTACTATATTAATAGTATATAGTAAATGTATTTTCTGGGCCAGGAAAAACTAATAAATTATTTTTACCTGCTTTTAGAATGAAATAGAATGGGTGTTCTACCACTTATATTTTCAATTTGGTTTACTGCTTTTTAAAGTATTCTGGCAATGAATCACAGTCAGTCCTGGGTTTTAGTGATTTTTTTTAAACTGTAATTTCTTGTGGGGTGTTTTCATAGTTGTCTTAATAGGATGTTGGAAAAGGCTGCATCAATGGCTGCCAGTCAGGTGCTATGGAAATTTCAAAGGCCTCCAACCACCACTTCCAGTACGTCACATGCATATTTGTGCATCATTGATAGTTAACAGAGTTAAGTATAAGAGCAAACATGACTATGTTATTTACATATACATATATTTATGTGTGTATGCATGTATAAAATGAAATACATGTATATATTTCAATATCTTGTGCTTACTATGTGGAGATATTGCTACTCCATTTGTTTTTTAGTTATTTTTAAACGGATGATTACAAGATTATCATTAGAAATGTAAATGTCACAGGGACAATAGGATTTTTGGGTTGTTTGTTCCTAGTCTAGCCCCTAATGCCTAGAATAGTGCTTGGTGCATAATACATGCTTAATGAAGTGTTTGTTGAGTCCATTAGTATAAAAAATAAATCAGTCACTATACCAAACACGATTACTTATGTCTGCCTACAGCTTTTCTGTAGAGCTTGCCTTCTATTATAAAACCTGATTGGAATAGGTATGAAAACCTGACTTACTGCCGCCTAATTCATTCTCTGGGAAGCAAATATTAAAATTCTCTCTTTTTAGGAGTCTAAGCTAGCTCCTTTGTGGAACACGTCAGAGTCTTACTAGTAAGATAAAAGTTGATCTATATGTGTGGTGAATGAAGGCTAAAATCTGAATTCTCAGGTTTGACAATTTATGTCTACATAAATATAGTTTTGTCTTATGAAAGAAGAATGTTTCTACATGCTATAAGCTGTCATAAGAACTACGTAAAAGTACTTTAATATTTACTTTTGGGAGGCCAAGGAGGGAGGGTTGTTTGGCCAGAAGTTCCAGATCAGCTTGGACAACATAATGAACCTTGTCTCTACAAAAAACCCAAAACTTAGCCAGGCTTGGTGGTGTGTGTCTGCAGTCTCAGAAATTTGGAACACTGAGGCAGGAGGTTTGCCTGACCTCAGGAGGATGAGGCTACAGTAAACCATGATCACTGCACTCCAACCTAAGCAACAGAGTGAGACTTGGATATTTTTTTAAAAGTACCTTAACATTTACTTCAAAAGATTTTTACAAACCTTTAAAAAAAAAAAGTTGAACTTAATATTAGTTGCATGAGTTTTGCTGCAAATTCACAGATTAAAGGAGTTAACATTTTACCACTAAACAAAATAAAACAAAAATTTGCTTTTTTTTTGTTTGAGTTGGAGTCTCACTCTGTCTCCCAGACTGGAGTGCAGTGGCACAATTCCGGCCACCACAGCCTCGATCTGCTGGGCTCCGGCGACCCTTCCGCCTCAGCCTTCCAAGCAGCCGGAACTCCAGGCGCGTGGTAACACGCCTGACTAATTTTTTATTTATTGTAGGGACGAGGTCTCGTCAAGTTGCCAAGGCGGGTCTCGAACCCGCGGGCTCAAGATATCCACTCTCCTCGGCCTCCCAAAGTGCTGGGATTACAGGCTGAGCCACTGAGCCCGGCCACAAAAAACTTTCTTTGGAATATGAAGGGTCCTTAATGAAACTGAGACTTTAATCAGTTCAATGTGGGGTTAAACCAAAATGCCATGTGGACTCAGGAGCTGAAGTTGCAATTTTAGGCTAAGTACAAACTGATAACTAAGGAGTGGGTAGCAATTACAGACAGAAGAAAGAAAAGAGCAAGAAACACAGAGACAAACAGAAATGGATGATTATGTGGCCCCAAAGAGAGTAGCTGCCTTAATTTCAGAGTCTTCCAAGTCCAATAGACTCAGCTACACTTGTTTCTGTGAATTTCAGTATCTTTACAGTAACTATAGCTCCCCCGCCTTTAGTTTAGCAGGAGCTAGTCTGAGTCAGTTTCTTTTTCTTGCAATGAAAATTTTGATGAGTCACCATATAAAAACCTTATTTATTGTCTTTCCTTCTCACTAAAAAATAAAGCAATTTAAAATTAATGCTATATTGTAATATTGAATAGCCACAGTGAATTAACTTGACATTGAATTAATGGTTATATGATCAAGAGGCTTCAATTAACCACACACACACAGAGTGGAGTTGACAATTAATGTCTCTACATCTACATCAATATGTTCTGGAGAGAATGTTCTTTATCTCTGAATGACGCCTATTACATTTCCAGTCAAAATATTAGCTTCTTATTTTTCTTAAGCCCCTTTCACAGTTTACTTTACCGAATGTCAACTTGTTTCAGATAAGGAGGGGTGAGAGAACAATTACAAAAGAGAAATAGGTTAAGGAAGAAGGGAAATACTTTGGGTTTGTTTTCTTTTTTAAGCTTTATGGGAAGAATTTAGTACTCAAAGAGCTGAATTCCTTTTTAGAAACAAAAAAGGGCTACTTAAACAAGAAAGGATAATTTTTAAAGAAATAACCATTTACAAGCTAAAATATCAGTGTATTAAAACTAGATTTTAATATCTTAGAATGAATAATAATTTCAAAGTCATTGTGGTAAAATTAAGTAAAATATTATTTGCATTTGAAGGCAAAACTCAAGGTTAGTTAATAAATCCTACTAACATACTGTAGACAATATGCTCCTATCTACCTAGTATTTTACACACTTTTCTCTGCTGTTAACGTTCTGACTTGAGGGTAAATCCATAATGCTGAGAACTTGAAACTTTCAACTAGCCCACCTCTCTCTATAATTGGCATATTCCACCCTCTAAAAAATTGCTATAGACATACAAATCACTTAATAGATACAAAAAGGCAAAGTATAAACAACAGCAAACTGATAAGACACAAAAAGAGTAATATGAAATGTAATTGCCTAGCTATTTGTTTTGTACTTTTTATCTCTGGGAAGTACATTACGAGTAGGAAAGAATTCAATGTGAACTATAATGTGATTTCATCTGTTAGTCTTAGTCCAAGATTTATAAAATGGATGACAGCACAAAAGAGTCTTACATTTTTCCATAAAATAAGGTAGGTAACCTGATCAAACACTACATTTACTTTTAAGATTTCTCCTCTTTTTCTCACTGAACTTTAACCTTTAGATTAGTAATCAAACAGAGGTTGGAGCAAAAATAAAGAGCAGGTATTGGGCAATGGAGTAGCTGGTTTTCGTTGTCAGAACCCTTAAGACGTTTCATTGTCTTTTGAAATCCCCGCCTCTAGCCGGGCTTGGTGGCTCAGCCTGCAATCCCGTTTCTTGGGAGGCTGAGGTGAGTGGATTGCCTGAGCCCGCGGGTTCGAGACCCGCCTGGACAACTTGGTGAGACCTCATCTCTACAGTAAATCAAAAAATTAGCCGGGTATGGTAGCACACACCTATAGTTCCAGCTACTTGGAAGGCTGAGGCGGAAGGATTGCCGGAGCCCAGCAAGTCGAGGCTGCGGTGGCCGGGAGTGGCCACTGCACTCCAGTCTGGGCGATAGAGTGAGACTCCAACTCAAAAAAAATAAATAAATGAAATAAAAAAATAAAATAAAATGAAATCCCCACCTCGTTTTTAAAAGGATGGAGGTGATATAAGAAACAGGAACATAGATAATAAAAATATGAATTTGTTTTTCTTCCTTTTTTCCATAATTACTCACTGGTTGGAGGCATAGGTCTTTTGAGATAAGGCTACCACTATGTATGTGGGAGAATCAAATTTTTTTTATCTTGAAGAAGGATCAAGCCACTGTTGGAGCTTCAAATCTCTGATGGCCTCTCTTTGTAGACTGCAGGTATAGTGAGCAGGTATGGTCCTAAACTCCCAGTCCAAAGAGAGGAAGCGGTGAAGACAGACAAAGGAAAGTGAAACAGCAGATTGGGAAAGAAGGACATCACTGTTAATACTAACTTTCCTATTCCCTTCAGTGACCTGCTGCTTTCTACACCTTTAATGTAGATCTATTTGGGGATCCATGTGTCGGTTTTTAAAAAATCAAAACAATATTAGCTGGGCGATGTAAATAATTTTCCTCTCAAATATTAGAGGAAGATAGAAAGGGAAAATATGCAAGAAAGATACAAATGTGATGTAGTACTGTCAAGGTATGTAAAAATATTAAATGGGTATCAATATTGTGACACATTTGTTGAAAATGAGAACATGTGGTATGTGTAAAACACATTATATTTTGGTTTCCCACTGCCCCTTTAAACTTTATTTAGGGAGGTCTTATGACTTTTTTGGGCACTATTAATTAATAGAGAGATTTACATTAACTTGAAATGATCACCTTAGACTGGCCACAATTAGAATGTCCATTCCAAATGATAATCCAAAAAGTCCTAACTTGAGTGAACTGACATCTTCTTTTCCCGCCCAGCTGTGCCCACTGAAGACTAGCTGCTTGCAGTGGCGTGAGTGGGTGGGATGAAGGATAGGGTTTACCTTTCCCTTCCTGGTTATCTAGATTTGTCAGCTGTTGGTACTGGCTAATCTGGGATTGGAAAGCATGGAAAGAGGTGATGAGAGGAAGAAGAGGATTTTTATTTTTATTTTAAATTGGCACCTTTATAAGATGCTATCACACGCTGGGGTCCTGGCAGATGTTGAAAGATGCCTTTTTGTCTTGTGGGCATTTTTGTGGGTCCATCAGTGGCATCTCTGCTGGTACCCCTGGCTGCAACTCCTGTAACTCAGCCAGAGTCTTGTTTTCCAAGTGCTATGGGTTAATCAGCCTCCCCAACAAACCCCTGATTTTCTAGTGGTCCAACCCCTATAAACTCTTGCTGTTGGAGCCCAATTGCCTATCCCAGATGGTCCCCTTGGGAGGACATAAAATGGCTCAAGGCCAGGACTCCGTCATGTGTGCTCCATGGGAAAAAAAATACCATCACTGAAGTTTTTTTCTCTGGGCTTGATGTGAACTGGATAACTTCAGTCTTTTTTTGAAACAGAGTAGGGTAGGATTCAAAGGATTACTCAGTTCTCTCTCTTTTAAAAAAAATACATATTTTATGAATTCGTGCATAAGCAAGAAAGAGTTCATTTTTTTGCCCTTGGATCTGGTGCCTGGGTATCACCATCCTTCTTGTGTTAATGAAGAGAGTAAGTCTGAGCAAAAGGACAAGGACTAAGATGGCAAAGCCGAACCTTGGTGATGTCTGTGAGCCTCTTAATATCCAACCCTGGGATTGCCTACATTGAAACCTCAAGTTATAAGACAGTACATTTTCCTTATTTGTTTGTGTTAAGTCATTAAGTTGGGAGGCCCAAACTGTTAGCCAAAGGCATCTTAACTGAGGCAGTTCACCATGAAATACTTATTATAACCCACACAAGGGCACTTCTCAAAAGGTAATCAAGTTAGACAGGAAGAGGGTGCTTATGTTTTTTCACCTTTTTTTTCGAAGTAGTTGCTGAGTGAGTTCATCTGCCACTAAAAGTACTTTAAAATCAGATGTTTAAGTTACATTTTCAAAATTACAATTGCTATTATTGAACTGAAACAACAGTTGTGGTAGCACCTGTGATAACAAATGTAAATAAAAACAAACACAAGTTATATGTGATTTGTGAATCCATCATTTATCAGTTGTCTTGGATCTCTCTTACAGTTCATGCAAAGACCAAAGATGTTTCTAATATTACATGGTATTGTCAATATCCGGGACAGTGATCACATTCCATTTATGAAAATCAGAAGATGACATGTGTGCCAAAAACACTTTGGAAATCAAATCGTACTTTACGTTGAATTCTATTTAAAGGATCAAGCAAAGACCTATTTTACTGTTCCATGCTATGATGTGGGTGTGCTTATATTAAATCACTTTCAGAGAAACACTAGGTGACTAATTTGTGACAACGATATGTTTGCAGACTAACACATTCATAAGAACAGCAGAATAATGAGCTAATTTGTAAAGTACCAGATGGAATTTACTGAAAGCCGGTGGCCTAAGCTATCATAATTGTCCTTTATACTTCAAAAAACATTTTTAGTCATCTTGCTACCCACAACTTTGCTTTTGGATAAACAGGCCAAGGTATAACTAATCTTCTTCCCATGAAAACAGGCTTCTGGTATTTGAATACGCCTGCTGCTGGGGACCTGTTGCCTTGTGAAGTTCTGCTTTTTTTTTACTCCACTGTCTGAAGGGCATCCCATACTAAAGGATCATTCATTTTAACTGTTCTCTGGTTCCACCTTATTGTTTTCTTTTGATGTTGTTTCTTTGGTAGTTCACAAACATTGAGGTGTATTCACATTTACACTTGGACTGTTTCTTTTTTTTCTCTCTCTTTGTTTACATGTTCTAGCTCAATTAAATAGGCCCACCATGTCCTCAGGACTTCTGAGATGTCTTTCTTTGTTTTTTTCTTCCTATCTCCCAAATCAGTCCAGGGATGATTTTGTCCCCCGTATCATTAGTCTCACTCATCCTCCTTTAGTTTCCAACCAAAACATAAAGTTGATAAACCTAAACTACAATCTTGACTCTTTCTCTATTACATCTTCTCAGAGCCCCAAGGGTAAACTAGATAATTTGTGCTGCTAGGCCACTAGAAATCTTTCTGAAAGAAGAACTAATACCAATTTTTCTCAAACTCTTCAAAAAAGATTGAAGATAAAGGTACAACCAAACTCATTTTATGAAGCCAGGATTACCCTAATATCAAAGTCAGGCAAGAATATTACAAAAAAGAAAAAAGAAAACTATAGACCAACACCCATGATAAACATAAATACACAAATACTCAATAAGGTACCAAATTCAGTAGTACAATAAAAAGATCATTCACTGGATTCAAGAATGATTCAAAACATATAAATCAATTATAAATGTAATTCATCACATTAACAGAATGAAGGACAAAAACCATATAATCATCTCAATAGATGAAGAGAAAGCATTTGACAAAATCCAACGTCATTAAAAAAAAAAACCCTCAACAAATGAGTACAGAAGGAATGTACCTCAACATAATAAAGGTATTCAATTAATAATTAGCCTAAGAAACCAGCTAACTTCCTTCCACATACCATGTGGAAAAATGCAACAGCACATTGGAAATGAGGGGAGAACAGTGAATAAAGTCAACATTTTTTTAAAGTTTCTCTTCTGGGGAAAGCTCTGTGCACTGAGTTTTTACTAAAGTTAATTTCTTTAATATTCACAATAACCTTATAAAGTGAGTTTTAATATCCCCCCAGTTTACAGGTGAGTAATCCGTAGAGTTTAGAGAGGTGAAGTTACTTACCCATGGACCTAGAGAGTAAATGACTGACTGCAGTTGGATTCCAAAACCCACCTTTGCCCACCATACTCTGAGACCAGAATTGTCCTGTAGATTTGAACATAGCCAGAAAGGACTAGCTGGGAGGGAGTGCAATTACAGAGAGTAGACAGAGTAATAAAGATCGTAAGCCTCTAAGCAGAAAGTGCCAGGCACTGTGCTAAACACTTGACTTGTCTTTCCTCATTTAATCTTCCCCCCACATTACTACTAGTTTGTGCATTTTACAGTGAGGAAACCAAAGCACACAATAGTTAAGCAAGTTACCCAAATTTACACAGCTTGTTAACAAGTCTTACAATGAGTTTATAATATTATTTCATTGTTTTCTTTTCTTATATTTATCTCTCTCTCTCTCTTTTTTTTCCTATTCTTTCTTACATGGTGGGGAGGAAAAGAGTGACTTGTTTTATAATTTACTGATACCTTTGAAAGTTTTGGTGCCTTTTGGTTAAAAAAATAACCAATATTTTCCTCTACTTTTGAGATGCCAAGAGGTTATTTGGGGGTATTGGAGGCACTTTACTGACATTTTGCTTATGTCAAGAGATACGCATGGAATTAGGCTGCAGTTTGATGACTTTCTAAACCCTCATCAAAAACATTTTGTTTTAGTTTCCCCATACACAAATTTAAAAGAACTAAGTATTTTTGTTTAAAAATGCTAATATGATTTGGCAAAGGCTGACATTTTATCCTGCCTTTTTGGCTCGCATTTTGGAGTTTATTCAGCCAGCATTGAGTGCCCAGCATCCATGCCCCTCCCCTTTCCCATTTATTATCGGACTGCTGCAGTGCAGCGTTGAAACATCTGATCATTTAGATCATTAAAAATCAATCCAATGACCAAACAGTTCTGTACATTTTAGAGAAATGACAAAAAGTGCAGTATTAGATTGCTATTAACTTGCTCTGGGTTTTCTTTTTACAGCTGCCAGGAAAGTCATTTGGTAAAATTGATTAAACCAGCATGCCAAGGAGGAGAAAAGAAAAGAGCAGAGAAATGTAAACACTGTGAGCTTAGAGGGGAGAGCAATGTTTTTTCTTGGGAATGAAGTGATATGTCACTTGGAAAGGCAGAAGGGGGTAGTGGGTGGGAGGAGAAATCTTGCAGATAGGCAGCATACTATAATTTGGGGTATAAGAGATTCAGGAGAGTAGGATACAAGCAACCAAAACATGAAAACAAAAGAGGAAGAAGAAATGAAGAGGAAAAAAGCTATCTATGTGCTTTGAACAGATAGTCTACATTGGTCACACGTCACAATTTGGCTGAATTAATCCAAGAGACATCACTGGTACACTGATAAGAAAGCGACTTGAGGATTTAAGTAAATGAAACTCTCAACATTAGAATACAGAGAGTGCCTGGTTTCCTGCATAGTGGGACTTATTTCTGTAAGAACAATTAACAAAGAAAAGCAAATAAATCTCTCTACTTCTGTTCAGTCAGATCATGAGTACACAAAAATTCACACATGCATTCCTTTTTTTGTTATTATAGTGGACATACATATTCCTTCTCTCCAAAGAGGAACAGCATTTCTCTTACAGAATTGCATTTCTCCCCTAATATCTGTCAACAATGTCTTGATTAATCCAAAAAGAACCTGGTATGTGAAATCAGAGAGTGCTGACAAGGATAGATTTTAATATGGGGTTTCTGCCACCATGCTTCCCAGTGTCCTGTTTAAAGTCACACTTAGCTCACACAACTCATGCTTCTGTAGAAAGGGACAAGAAAAGCCATCGAGTATTTATTTGATATATATTGTGTCTGCTAACATTTCAATTATAAGAACCACCTAAACACAAGGGATTTAAAAGTAGCATTTAAAGCATTATAAATAAAGCAAATGTTCTAAGGAAGACTGCCTGTACTTACTTGGACATAGGACATCAAAAAGGATAAAGCTTAAGAACCAATTAATTGCATAGCAAAAGACCAGCACTAGTCTAAATAAAGTGGCCCCTCAATAGAAGTTTTATATTGCATCTATACCATACTGTATATGCTACTTGGTAGAGATTCAGACAACATCTATTTGCATACATGGGTTTACATGAGTGTAAGTAGGCTTATTAAATGGGCATGGTAGCCAGCTTCCAATATGGCCCCAAATTCTCTCTCCTGCTGGCAGTTACATCTTTGTATAGTCCCCACCAGCACTATCCAAGGGTTGGTCATCAGGTAGAAGTGATAGCATGCCTTTTTCAGGATTAGATTATAAAAGACTGAATGTGGCTTCTGTTTTGGGATATCTTTCTCTGTCTCTCCCTGTCTGTCTTCTCATCTTTTACTTTGGGGTTATGAGCAATAATATTGTAGGCAGCCCTATAGAGATGCCCCCATGGCAATGAACTAAGACTACCAACAACTATATGAGTTGCTGTGGAAGCAGCTGGGTCTTGAAGAGACTGCAGCCAACAATTGATGAGAAACCCTTAGCCAGAGCTACTAACTAATATGGGGAAACACTAAGCCATTTACATGTATGTTTGAAGGTCATATAGAGAAATATGGCAAGGGGCAGGGTTGGATGAGGGAGAATAGACAGTTATCAAAGCAAAATTTCAAGGAAGGAGATGCAATCATCATTGCTGTTAGGCATGATCACCTTACTTTGGCTAATAAAATGTGAGAAGAACTAGAAATAATATTCATCTCTCTAATTTGTATATGTATTCAAATATCTATGTATATCTTGTTAATTAGAATATCACTATTATTTGATGACATGAAAAAAGATGAAAAAAAATGTGAGCAAAGGCAATACATGTCATTTCTGCAAGAAACCTTTAAAGTCTGGTCTGGTATATGATGTCTCCTGTCCCCTGCCACAGTGACTGGGAACTTTCCTGATGGTGGCATCCCCCATCAGCTGTGCTCCTAAGTAAAGAACAGAACTCTCCTCTCTCTACCTCCAACCTATCATGAACATGCATCTTGAGTAAGAAATAAGCCTTTACTCTTTCAAGCAACAGAGACTGGAGTTGTTTGCTGTAGCATGATTTAGCCCATTTTCTCTAAGACAGAAAGTGGGCGCTGGCTAAGAAATCACTCTTCAGAAAAAATCTGTTATGAATAACTAGACTTAGCTTATAAGACCTGAGGTTCCTCAAAGGTATAAAGAGTCTAAGTAGACTGTGGCAATTGGCATTATGAACTCAACAAATCAAATCCTGTTAAACACAAGAGATTGTGTATGAGAAGTGAAAGAACTTTTTTCATCAGATTCTTAAAACTTGAGAGCTCATGAAGAAGCACAGCTGTTGTTGGCTTCCCCTGAGAATACAAGAATGGAGAACGCACTCTCCTTTCTACTCAGCAGGTGAATAATGTGCTGGTACTATCCAAGATGGAACAGAGAACATAAATAGCTAGAACAAACTGGCTGGTGTCTGCTGTTAGGTCATTGAGAGACTAATGAATATGAGTCAAGGTAACTGGTGGAGCAGAGGCCAGTACAAAGTGGCAACCTGGGCAGATCTATGCATGGGCAATTGCATGGTTCCCTTATGAGTCTCAGAGATACTTTAGTGAGAGAGGTTGTGTGAGTCACTGAGATTTATGTTGAAGAAGATGAGCATAGAGCTACTGAGATTGGAGAATTAATTTTACTGGTTATTCATACCAGATTTCTTTTTTCTGTAGAGGGAATTCTTAGCCAGAGACCCACTTTCTGTCTTAGCGAGGATGAGCTAGATCATGTAACAACAATTTATACCCACCAACTGAAAGTTTAAATATCTAAAGCCCTATCACTTTAGGGCTTTATCAATTATAATTGTTATAATTATAATTGTTATAATTAATTATAACAATTATTATAATTATTATAATTATTGTTTTTATTTCAATAATCCATTCTACATCCACTCCATATCATGTGGAATTATATGATTCTATCTTGATCAGGTCTCAACTTAAAAATTAAAAATCCTTTTCTTTTTTATATCTTTTTTATTTTAAAATTGTGGGATACAATTAAGGATTAGGTATACAAATATTCATTGTGCAGGTACCCTTGTTGATGAGGTGTATCCCTCCTTCCCCAGGCAGATATCAACTACTGTTAAAAAATCCTTTTCTTAAGAGCCTTGTTTTAGTTTGGAACGGCTCAGATCAGATACCGTAGATATAACATTATAACATTGTTCTAAGATTTAGTGGCTTAGTTCATGCAGGCTGCTATAACAAAATAATCTAACCTTTTAAACAACAGAAATGTGTTGCACACGTTTCTGGAAGCCAAGATCAAGGCACCAGTAGATTGGATGTATGGGGATGGCCTGCTTCCTGGTTCATAGACAACTGTCTTTTCACTATAAACTAGTGTGGCATAAGGGGCAAGGGGTCTCTCTAGGAATTCTTTTATAAGGACACTAATCCCATTCATGAGTGTCCCTCCACATTACTTAATCACCTCCCAAAAGTCTTATCTCCTAAAACCATCATCTTGGGGATGAGAATTTTAGCGTTTGAATTTTGGGGGAACGCAAGCATTCAGACCATGGCACTGGTTTAACACATGTGAATCCTGTCCTCTCTGCTGGTATCCTTCTATTTTGCCTTCTAACACCCATCACAACTCTGCACTTATATATTCACTTGTCTGTCTACATGTCTATCTCCATAATAGGATACAAACTTCATAATGGCAGGGTTTCTGTGTGTTGTGGTCACTATTGTACAACATCTCCAGCACAGTGATTGGTACACAATACCTGTTCCATAAATATTTGTGGACTGGTCAAATAAGGCTAGGAATAATAACAAATTTAAGATTATTTAGCTTCATTAATTACAATATTAATTCTGAAACTGTCCCAATCTCTCTTCAGCCTATCTGCCCTCCTCACTTAGATGAAGCCCTAGAATGAATTGTGGTCCAGTAGTCCTTATACCTTTGTAAAACTTCATTGATGGTGAGGGCTTTCAATCCAGTTTTGATAATATAGCAGCCAAATCTATCCACATCACTAAACCCAATCAGCCAGACTGTCAGTCTTACTCTGATGCTATTTAGAATGTGCAATGAGCCACTGTATTCCACTTCCTAAAAACTAATTTCTCTAGAGCTTTTGCTCTATTATTTTATCAATGCCCCTGAGGTCAGAAACTATGATTTCGTCTCTCCCGAACAGCACAATGTCTCATTAAAACTTCTTTCTATAAGCCTGAGCATTTCTTTAATACAAAGAAGTTTCAAGGATCATGAAGGACCTTTGGTTCGATATCAGCTATTTTTAGTGCTTTGAGGGCAACTGCACAGTCAAGTTCATTAATGTCCTAGAAACAATTAATTCAATATATATTCTGATTCCTTGACTGACAGTGTTTTGTTTGTTTTGCTTTAGATTTAAAAAGAACAATGTCTGGTCAATCCTTTAAACATGCACGTCTTATAATTTTTTTTACATATTCCAACAACAAAGTTGGACTATCAGATTTATAAATGAATATGGGAAAGTTCCATAATTCAGAAATTTATATTTTCTACTTCTACCCAAGGAGAATAAGATAGACAATTACCATTCATTCATTCAACAAAAGTTTATCAACCACCCCTACATTCTAGGAACTACTCTAATGGTCAAGGATGTAGTAGTTAAGTATGAAATAACTAAGGGCTTTCATTCTAGTTGGAGTAGAAGAGATGGAAAATAAATAAAGAGAAAAAGTAGAATCTATAGATTTTTATGTGGTAATAAGTTCTAGGGAGAACAATTTAGAAAGAAGAAGGGATGGTGTGATTATAATCATTTTTTTAAAAAATAGATGAACTCACTCTGAAGATATTTGAATAAAGAATGGAAAGAGGCGAGGAAATAAAATAAGGGAATATCAGAGTTTTGGAGGTTCTGGCTGAAGAAATAGAAAGCATTAAGTCCCTAAAGCAGAACTGTGATTGAAGACTTGGAATAGGAGACTAGTGTGACTGACCCAGAAAAGGAGTAGAAGCTAAATCCAAGTGGTAAGAGGAACGCACAGGTGATAGGCTATTGTAAGGATTTTCATTTTCATATTGAAGATGATCGGGAGTTATTGAAGCATTCTGAGCAAAGAAGTGACCTGATATGACCTAGATTTGAGCAGCCCCACTCTGTTGATGTGCAGAGAATTAACTGAAGACCAGTCAGGAGGTAGAACAGCAAGCCAGGTGAGAAGGACTGGTGGTGACCAAGCCCCGGCTAGTAGCAATGGAGGTGGTAAGAAATGGTCAGATTCCAGGTTACATTTTGAAAGATAGGTGGCTGGTTTTGTTGATTGGATTGGAATTTGGGGTATGAGAAGAGCAGAGTTGAAATTAGCCTGTGATAGGAAAGACCACAGGAGGAGCAGCTTTGGTATGAAAGAGCAAGATTTTCATTTTGAACATGTTAAGTTTCAGGTAGAGGAGACATCTAGGTGGAAAGGCAGCTGAATATAAAAGTCTTTATTCAGGAGAGGTCCAGATTGATAGAAACTTGATAGGCAGGTGGCATCTAGACGTTAAAGTCATGTGATTACAGGAGATGTGTGAGATATGCAGAAAGAGGACAGCCGAGTGCAAGGATAAAACTTGGCACATGTCAATGCTAAGAATGTGGGGAGTTGAGGAAGAAGCAGCAAATGAGAATGAAGAGTGACCAAAAAGAAGAAAACCAGGAGAAAGACATGCTTTGATACTTTGTGAAGAGAATGATTCTTCTCTGCTTCTTACTGAGCACTCCTGTAAAAAGACCTGCTTTTGTCATTTTTATTTGGCTCTAAGATTCACATGCCTCAACTTTCATCAACATTAATGTTAAATTTAATTTGCCAAATTTAGAGAGCTAAGCAACTTATGAGAGGGAAACAAAAGAAGAAATGCAAGAAATTATGAAATCTTCAAGGTTAACTGATTACATATCAGTGAACCCCAATTAAATTATATTAGGATAGTTATTAAATTAGGCTAGTAATGCTACACAATGAAAAAAATCTTCGTTTTCGCTTTTCAAAAATGAATTATTTCAGCTATAGTTTATATATTAAGGGAAAAAATATTCCCCATTCACATTTTTGCAGCATACTTATATAAGTTAAACTTATTTCCAGGCAACTACATAATTTAAATAAGTTCTGGCCCCTTCTTAGTTTTTGCCCTGATGACCCTGACTGACCAAGGAGCACACATTAAGTTCAAAGAACACTCTGCACTTAGATTAGCCCCTTAGGCACAGTCCATTTTCAAATGCAAATATGTAGAATTAAGAAGGAAGAGAATCATGTTGGAGTAAGCATCTTATTTTTGGAGAAAAACTAGAACTGAATTTCACGCCAATTATAATATTCAAGCTTTGTGTTATGATAGAAATTATGGTTTTGTTTTGTTTTGTTTCTTAACTAAAACCAGAATTAAAGATTTCTTACTAGCATGAGAAAAGTGAATTTAAAAATAAAACAGAGCTAATGTGAGATATATACAGCATTGCTTCTATTTTTGCACACAATCAGAGCTCAAAACTATAATACAGTCGACGTTACTGCAACTAAATCAACAACATGCAAAGTTGCTTGCAATTCCATTTTCCCTTTTAACAATGGAGACGATAATATCAGTCCTATTTACCTAATGAGATGAGATTAGTTATTTGAAAGCATTTTAAACACTGCAGAATATCACACAACACCCAAAGATTAATTCAGCATGACTTCCCTTTAATGGATGAAACTTTTAAAGCACGGGTTGTTTTTCAATCACTGGAAAGGCATTTCTCTTTACATTTACACACCCTCAGGCCACTGTGCTGATACTCAAATTGAGTTATTCAAAATATGGCTTTTGGATATTTTGAATGTTGAACATTCTCATTCTAGCCCTACACTCCTTATCTGATATCACTAATATACATAGGAATGTTAGACTAACATCTTGAGGTTAGAAATTATGAATCGACTCCAAGATTTCCTAGGATGCATCAGGCAAGATAAAAGTGACCCCAGTGTGTTTGAATTCTGTGGAGTCTGGTATATTATGACTTTCTGGTTCAGAGATAAAAACCTTAAGTGGCCTCTTAAACTTTAAGATTTCTTGGACATTCAATACCACCATATGTCATTTTGATGAGTCTGATGTAAATGAATCATAGGCACATAGATCAAATTACTTATGAAATAATTATGGCTATGAAACACCTAAGAAAATGTGTTTTGGCAAAGAGTCAAATAAATTTTGCTGATCCTTCATTATTTTCAGGATACTCAGTGGGCACGGACTTAGTCAGCATATCCAACATAAGATATGAGTGCCCAGATGGATCCACGTTTGCTCTGATGTCACCAGTCTTCATGTCTCCTTGAATTGTAAAGAACTCAACATTACAGTTCACATTTCAGTCTCTGTAGCTGTGGTAATCTGACCTGATTTTACTATAAGTTTATTTTGAATGTGACCTTAGCAAGTTTTAAAAATGTGTATACAGCTTACCCTTATATTCTTGACTAACTAGTTAGCTCACTAGAAATAAGTTTAGACCAAAAGAAGACTATCTTGTAGCAAAGTATAGAAACTTTCCAAAATATTTTGTGAATTATCACAGAAGTACTCAAAATGGCTGTCCAGGAATTTTTGAAAAGTAAATATATTTTCTATAAGCATCCACACCCTGTCTTAGTAAAACCAAGCAATTATGCCTTTTGACTTTCATGAAAGTTAAATCCACTTACAAATATGCTGGTTTTAAAAAATAATATTTTAGATTATGATTTACAATAGAATTTTAGAAATGCAGTGATTTCCACCAGTTTGATTCTTTAAAATGAACCAGTTATTTTAAAGTTTTCAAGAATTCAGTCCAGTATTTTCATGTTTCAGCCCTTTTTTTCCATCTTGAAAATGAGCCAAGTATTGATGGATTATATCTGTGACTCTTCAAGCCATTAGAAATTATAGCTATATGATAAATATAATACAGCAGTGTTCCAAATTGGCAAATCATATTGAACTTAAGAATAGGAGTTACCTATAGAAAACAATTTCTGAGTCACCATATATCTTCCACTATGATAGTATCGTACAATGTCCCTCAAATGTTGAAATGAGTCAATGGCCTCTGTCTTTTCAAAACATATCCATGAAAATAAAAGTAAACTGCTAAAGTTACTCTAAAATGCACTCTATCAGGTTTCAAATAGAATTCCTTTTGTAGTTTTTTATATAAAGCTGCTCCCATGAAGATTATACTTCTGCTTTTTAAAAAAAATCTATACATCCTAAAAGCTGAAATCATTGTAAGAATATAATATATTCCTACTGAAGACATATCTAATGAAGATTTTAAAGTATTAGATAATATATGTACATAAGATCGTGTACTTTTTGTCATTTTCTTGTAAGCTATCCATAATGTTTTCTTGCCTCCAATTGCCAAGGGTGTACATTTTGCCATCAACACTATGACTAAAATATATATTTACCAACATGCCTAAAAGTCTTATTTTAGATAGGAGAATTTCAAACATTGCTTTCTTCTGGGTAAATTAGATAAAGAGAAAGTGCTATGGCTGGGGCTTTCCATCATACTCCACCTCCAACCGTGAAGAGCTCAATCTGGAAACCAGTGTAATAGCCCTGTATAGTAAAAGTCATTTACTGACTTTTCTTCCAGGATAACCACAGTAAACATTATGCTACAATGTGGACTCTAAAATAAGAAATTAAAAGCCAATATTGCTCTATGAATGTCTGACAATAATAGCACCATGAATAAACCCAAGAGTCTGACAATACTTCATTAATTCATACTTGTTATGGGTTGAATTGTGTATCTCCCAAAATTCACATGTTGAAGTCTTAATTTTTAGTATCTGAGAATGTGACCTTATTTGGAAATAGGACTGTTGCTGGTATAATTTGTTAAGATGAGGACCTATTGGAGTAGAGTAGGCTCCTAATCCAATATGCCTGGTGTCATTATAAAAAAAACATAATGTAAAGAGACAAATATATCACACAGGAAGAACACCATGGGAAGACTGGAGTTATGGTACTATAAGCAAAGGAACTACCAGAATCTAAGAGAGAGAACTAGAACAATTCCTTCCCTAACTCCTTCCGAGGGAGCATGGGATTACCAACACCTTGATCTTAAACTTCTCAACTCCATAACTGTGAGACAATACATTTTTGTTTAGACCACTCAGTTTGTGGTAGTTTGTTTCAATAGTACTAGAAAACTCATACACCACTAATTTCTCCATTCTTTGCAGTCTGACTTCAACTTCTACCATACCAATGAAGTGCTATTCACCAAGCATTGACCTCTTTTCAGGTCAGTCAGCTCATTGTACTTTGAGTTTTTGAACTATTGACCACCTCTTTTTAAGCCTCTCTCAATCATTACTTTATGATCTTTTTTATTTTTTACTAATAGTTCTGAACTATTTTATTCCTCCAGTGGTCATGGAGAGTTTTTTATGTGCCATGTAAAAAAAAATTCACAAAAAAGAAATTCTTCAATGAAGAAAATTTGCATCCAAGGAGCAAAAATTCAGGTGGGAAAGGAAAGTGAATCAATGAGTAGAGCACAGCATTGTACATAATTTAACAATATATAGGAAGCTCTCTAAGTCCATCCTACAGATTTAGGCAAATATTATTTTAAAGGGTGATATTGAACTGTAACATGAGGAAAGGTTACATAGGCAGAGGTGAAAAATGAGAGACATAAGTCAAGAGAAAGACGGTGTTCTAGGCAAAAGGAGCAACAAGAGGGGCTCAGAAATAGAAGGGGACACAAACAGTCAAGCAACTATGATCAAAACTGTGTGCAGAATGCAAGGAGGGCCTGGAAAGAGAAGAGAACAGAACAGGAGTCGGGTCCTGATGGGCCATGTATGCCATGTTACAGCTTAGACTTTATTCTGAAAGGTTACTGAAAAGTTTTAAGCAGGAAATATATATAATCATATTTACCTCTTAGAAAAAAGTACTGAGTGTTGTGTGAGGAACAGATGAGTGGAAGTAAGCAAAACCAAAAGCAGAGTATACAAGATGTGGGTGTAATATTTTAGAAAAGAGGAGATAGTGGCTGCTACAGTTTGAATGTTTGTCCCTCCAAAACTCATGTTGAAATTTAATTGCCATTGTAACAATATTAAGAGGTGAGAGTTTTGAGAGGTGATTAGGCCATGACAGATTCACCATCATGGGTAGAATTGGTGCCCATGTGATGACACAGCAAGATTTCTCAAGATGCCAGCATCTTGTTATTGAACTTCCAAGCCTCCAGAACTGTGAGAAATAAATTTCTGTTGCTTATAGATTTCCCAGTCTTAGGTATTCTGTTAGGATGACACAAAATGGACTAAGGCAGTGGCTTAGCCTAAAGTATCTATATGTATTTTAAAAACGAAAAACTTTGGAGACTACTAGAGGTGGAATTGATATGATGACAATTGGTTGGACATGGAGGTAATGGAGAGAAAACAATTCAAAAGTGATAACCAAATTTCTAGCTTGTACAATTTGGTGAAGTGTCATGTCATTCATTAAGCTAGAAATATGAAGAGATGGGAAGAACCTGTTGGATGTTATGGAGGTAAGAAGGCAGTCTTGGACACACTGAGTTTGGACATCTCATGTATATATATCTAGAATACATATCTAGGGTCTAGGAATTCCAGATGAAAACTGGTAACTATCATGGATGCTTATGAAGGCATGTGTGTGAAGAAGATCACCAGGCTCGTTCTCAAAACAGGACACCAGGATCATCTGCGGAATTTCTGAACATTGCAAATGTCTGGACCCTACTCCCTAATAATTCCGATTCAGATGATCTGGCACAGCAGGTGGATGGCTGCGTTTTTAAAGGACTTGCAGGTGATTCTGATACATAGCCACAGTTGGGCACCTCCGGGATACACTGTAAAAACAGAAAGGATTGAGGACAAAACTCAGAACCCTCACATTACAGAGATGGGAAGGAGATGAAGAAACCTCAAAAAGACTGACAAACTGCAGACAGATAACTAGGAACCCATGGAAGAAACTGTTTTAGGAATAGACAGTGGTCAACAGTCTTTAAATATTGAAGAGAATCTGAGTAAAATAAAGACTTTTTAGAAAAAATCCCCTAGACTCAGCACCAAAAATGTCAGCTTCTTTGGTGTGGGAAAATGAAAAATTGGGAGCAAAAAATGTAAAATCCTTTGGCTGTGAAGGGGAGAAAGGCAGTAGGCAAGGGGGGAACTAATGGAAATTTTTTGTGTGATTTTTTTGTGTGTATATTAATAATTTATTCCTTTTCACTGCTCTGTTAAGTGTTCCTTTGGTTTTTTTTTTTATTATTTTAAAGATGTGGGCTACAATTTAGGATCAGGTATACAATTGGTCATCGTATATGTAAAATTTGGGTCTCCCTTTGTTGTTTTGTTTTTTAAAGAGAGTATTTTAAGCATGTTTAAAGGCCCATTTAAAGATGGAGTCCATGGTGAAAGCTAGTGATCCAAGACAAGTGATGGGTGAAGGAGCAAGTCAACTGATAAAGCAGAAGCAGGTGGGATTCAAGGCACAGGTACAGTTGTTCGCCTCAAAGAGAAAAAGAACAGTCGGGCTCAGTGGTTCAGCCTGTAATCCTGTGCTTTGGGAGGCTGAGGTGAGTGGATTTCCTGAGCCCACGAGTTCGAGACCCACCTGGGCAACTTGGCGAGACCTCATCTCTACAATAAATCAAAAAAATTAGCCAGGTGTGGTAGCGCACGCCTGTAGTTCCAGCTACTTGGAAGGCTGAGGCGGAAGGATCGCCAGAGCCCAGCAGGTCGAGGCTGCTGTGGCCAGGAGCGGCCACTGCACTCCAGTCTGAGCGACAGAATGAGATTCCTACTCAAAAAAAAAAAAAAAAAAGAGAGAGAGAGAGAAAGAACAGAACTTCCATGTAACAAAGGGAAGAGACTTTAATGTGAGAGAAATGAACACAAGGCTGACTAGAGAAATAAATGGATTTTTTAGTAGCATTGAGGCTTCTTCCAATTGGGTCTAGAGAGTATGAAGTTACTGTAACATCAGTGTATGCGGTTGTAATTTTCTCTAGAAACATTAGGAGTAAAAATGAGAAGATCACACTGATAGATTAGTCCCGGCTTACAATTTCCCTATTTGGGTACAGCAGAATAATGATGACAAGTTTAGCAAGAACGCAACTGAAACATCAGACTACTGTGTCTTTGACGTAATAAGCAGAGCTAGAAGGAAAGGAAACTATCTTGAGAGTGTGGTATGTTTGAGTTAAGATTTTGAGGTTGGTTGGAGCAGTTCTGGCTAATGACAAGATTCAGAGTGTGGCCATGGGGATGAGATGCCAAAGTAGAACTGAAGTCAAGGTTAATGGATTTAAGGAAGTAGAAGATGAGACAATAAGCCTGTGGTTTTCATCCTCCTTTGCACATTAGACTCACTTAGTAGTTATTAAATCTCAGCACACAGGCACCAGTAAAATCAGGATCTCTATGGGTAGAACCAAAGCATGAATATTTTTTGAGACTCACAGAACTCAGCTATTGCCTATTTTGTCTAACTGGATTCTGAAGCCACTCAAGATGGTGAATTATAGAGATATTTTGGGTTTTAAGACTTTTACTCAGGAAAACGATGAGATAAAAAGAGTGGCAAAATAGCCTGCATGGGGAAGTAACAAAGAGTTCCAATAGCTCTTATGTTTTTGCGGTTTACTATTAAAAGATAAATGGAACTAGGATTGTATTGTCAGGTTTCCTTCTTATGATAACATAGAGAAATCTCCTGGACTCTCATTTCCTCTTTTCTTTTTTTCTTTGACCTTTTAGAGGAGTTCAAATACATTCCCACTTTCATTCTTTTTAAAAGTTGAATCAGGAAAGTTAGAGCTATATGCCTATAAAACAGTACTGGACTCACCTTTCCAATTCCCATCCTCACACTTCAGGTATCTTCCTTAGATTTAGTTTCTTAGTCTAGGGTCTTGCCAGTTTTTCAATTACCACCCACTCCTAGAAACTGGGTAATCGATCAGATCCCTTCCAGAGGTTGTGCATTAGCATTATCCTTTGTTTTCCAAATAAAAACTCAAAATTAATAGATATCCCTTATGTTTCCAGGAGCACCTTCATCTGGATGCACTGAATTGGAAGCCAGCCGAGTTCCTCTTGTCACCATGGTGATGTTAGCATTCCTGTATTACAGGTTTTCATAGGAGTTCACATAAGTGAAGGCTTTGAATATGATCAGAAAGCAAGCCTGCTAGGCCTATAAATGATACTTCAGCTTACGAAAGCAGCAAAATAATGTTGGGTATTCCTTGGCAAAGTGGCTAGTTCCCAGTAGTGTTTTGTTGATTAAATCTGAGGAACATTTTTTCTTCCTGTTCTCCTTCCTTCAGTGACATAGCCTGGGTTTTTCCTGAGAAGTCTAGGGTTGCAAAAGATCTTGGTTAAAAACAATAGCAGTTACAATGTTGTCCCTAGTAAGCCTGGCTTTTAAATTTATCAAGAGTTCCTTGGTACTCAGGTGTTCAAGTTCTTTTACTTGGTTTTTGTCCTTACCTAATAAATAAACAAAGAATAAGTTTATATTGCCAAATTAGGCTGTGCAACAGTAGAAGACAAATTTTCCAAATTTTCTGTGACCAACAAGTATGCCAAATCTGAGAAATGGACTCCAATAAGTAACAATACTGACTTAATTGTGTATCACTTTGCAGTTTAGAATATTTATAAATCATATTTTATATTTTAATTTTTTTATGTCACCTGATCTTTTTAAAAGAATGTGAACTCTGACTTCAGAAGACTAAACTAGCCTGAAGTTAAACCCAAGTTCAAAATGAGCTATTTTGAATCAGAGAACAGAATTTTTTCTACTACATTTTAAAAAATAAACTAGTGTATGTATATATGCACACATATGTATGTGCATATATATGTATATGTTTTAAGAGAAATATAACTCCAGGAAAAGGTATTATAGTAGAGATTAATAACCATCTGAAATAATTTGAAAAAAATCTTAATTCTAACATATTTTTAAAAGCCACACTCCATTGCTTTGTTAAACTCTGCTTTCTCCATGTGGCTCTTTGAGCTGTGGCTACCATGTTTCCTTAGCCTTAGCCCCCTCCCCTACCTTGGGGAGGTAAACCTTCTCTTTCTCTCTCTCCCCCCACCACTACCTCTGTCTCATTTACTTTCTAAATAAACTTTGCTTGAAAACTTCAACAACAAAAAAAGCCACACCAAAGTAATTACAGCATTAAAAAAACAGGTGAAACAAAACAAAACAAAATTCAGCTCTGATCTGACATACTTGATTTCCTGCTAAGACTAGAACTGTGTAGATCATCTCCATGCGAGTTCAGATCTCCAGTCTAAAATATTGGCTGTCTTGATCAATGTTTATTGTTAGCTTGACAATGACTTTTTCTTTGTTTTGGACAAACCTTTTCACCCTCCTTTTCTTTTGATTGTCTCTACCCAAAAGAAGAGAGGTATTCCTTCAATCTGTCCCATGCCCAAACTCAAAGATGCCCTGCTGCAGATGCCAAAGCCAAGTAATTGTTTATCACCACTTGGGAGAGTACTTTACAATGATTGACATCACTAGCCTAAGACTCGCTATCAATTAGATTCTCAGTTGACAGAAGGTCTGAGAATCTGGAGTCAGGTACCAAGAACCTAAGAAAAGACTTTAAGCCGTGGCAAATCCACTGTTGCTCCAACATTCTGCCTGGTATCTTGGGGCTTTCTTTCTAAATTTAGCTCATTTTCTGTTATCACCACAACTCTTCAGTCTTTCTGTCAAACTCCTGATTCTTTATGTTTGTGATCACACCCAAGATGAAACCCTCTCCTTTGGCCTTGTTCTTACCATATTAAGATGCCACTGATTGTGAGATGCATCATCAATTGGTTAACAGTTTTTTCAGGAGAAAAAAATAAACCCTGTCTAATTAAATGAGCACATCAATTGTATGACTCATCCTAATTTCAGAAATGTTAAAATAACAAAGGAATGCTTCAAAATTGCCAAAATGCAGAATGTCCTTACTCACAGCCTCATTTAGCATAGTTTCTTATGCTCCAACATTTTCTGTAAGACCATATCCTCTCACTTCCCCATACCTCTAGTATAGTGCTATGCAATAGAATTTTCTGTGGTGAAGGTAATGTTCTAAGATCTGTGCTGTCCAATACTAGAACTACATACCATACCTGGACCACATTTTTTCTTTCTGCCCTAGCTTGCACTCTTGTCCACAACAACAACATTAATCACAGTGAAGATTTCTTCCAATTCATCTCAACCTCACTTTGAAAAGTCAAAGTCATGATGTGGTCATCTCCAATTCTGCTTCCCAATGCTGGAAGCTGTGGAGTTCTCCCTCCATCTTCAAGGCCTGAAATCCTGTCACAATTTCCCTGATATGTCTAAATTTGTTATACTAGCTCACCCCGAAATTGGGATGTATGATTATGAGAATAACCAGATCCCCACAGTTCCAATCTCTGACCTTTTATAAATCTTGAACCCATTGCTTTCTCTGTACCTTCTAGACTGTTGAACATTACTTAAAAAAAAAAAGGATTAGTCATGTTGAATGGATACTTGATGAATAATTCTATTTACTTATATAAGAGGTTTAGTGTTTTTCAGCAATACTATTATTTAACAAGTTATCTAAAATCTTTATGTTACTTTTAATTTCACAACTTTAGTGCTTTACTGTCAACAGAAAATAATGTGGTGTTTGGGTTCGGTGACCTCAGCCTGTAATCCCAGCACTTTGGGAGGCCGAGGCCAGTGGATTGCCTGAGCCCATGCGTTCGAGACCTGCCGGGCAACTTGGTAAGACCCTGTCTCCACAATACATCAAAAATTAGCCAGGTGTAGTAGCGCATGCCTGTAGCTCTGGCTACTTGAAAGGCTGAGGTGGAAGGATCGCCAGAGCCCAGCAGGTCGAGGCTATGGTGGCCAGGAGCATGCCACTGCACTCCAGTCTAGGCGACAGAGTGAGACTCGAACTCAAAAAAAAAAAAAAAAAAAAAAGAAAGAAAATAATGAGGTAATGATACTAAAAACATTTAACATTTCTGAGCATATATACTGTGGTATGTATCTCTATAAACATGTCATATACATTATATTATTTATCTTCATAAATATTATTTGGGCTGTGTTCTATTGGCCCTACTATTTTTCCTCACTTGACAGAGGAGAAAATAGAAATAAAATGACTCAATAGCAATGAGAGGATAGAAGCCACCTTACATGAAATGGCTTTTTTATTGTTCATCTGAAACCACTACTTATTTTGTGTATTTCAGAGATATAAGGTTTCTCCTTTCCAAATTAAATAAATTCATGCATCCTCCTAATGCTATCCCCTTTCTATCTTTCAAAACCTTAATCCTAATTCCATCCACTGTTCGTCTTTTAGGACCTTTTCCTTCTTCTCTGACTCTAATGTCTTCCGTGTCTTTCTTCCCTCACACATTCTTACCCCTGCCCAAATTGGTCACAATGGTTCATTCCATCTATTTACAAATTCTCATTTAAAGAACAGAAAAACAAAAGTTCTCTCAACTTTTTTCAGTCCCCTATTTTTCCTTTCATAGCCCTTTAAGCCTCCTGGGAGAGTGGAAGGGCAGGGTAATGCTGTGAAAAGCATATTTTCAAGCAGCAGTCAGGGAGAAGACCATGGATATGCTGTGGTACGAATAAATAGCATTCAGTTTTAATCTGCATGTAACTAAAATGTCCAAGCAGATTGATGCACACAGAAATTATATGGCCTCTGCCTTCTGATCCAACCATCAAGACATTTAGACTGTTTCTTATTGTTAGGAATTAGTTCTTGTAACTTTTCAATTGTGTGGTTATTTCTTCTTTCTGCCTGTTAGTTCTTTGTTTATCAAATGACAAAACTCTCAACATTCCTTTAAGCCTTTGCAACCTGATTTCTATCTCTATCAGTCCTGGTTGCTATATTCCATTCCTAAAAAGTCAACATGTGGCCAAGAATTTTATGGTTATTATGAGGTTGTTTGTCTTAGTACTTAAATGTAAAGTCATTAGCCACACCAATCTTCCCTCCTATTTAATATTCTTTCCACTACTTAACTGTATTGATAGGGATTGTATATATCGCCTGATATAGAATTCTAACATGGCTTCTATTACCTTCAGCCCTGCTGTTACTCCATGATTGTATTACTCTATGGAAGGGTTACTAATCAGGTGACTTTAAGACAGGGAGATTGTCGGAGTGGTTCTAAGCTAATCACATGAACCTTATACAAGCAAAGGGTTTTATTTGGCTAGAAGCAAAACAGAAAACTAGAGAGATGAGAATTATGTGAGAGAGAGGTTCTTGATTGCTGAGATAGAGCTGACCAATGGGACAAGAACTCAAGAATGGTCTCTAGGAAGCCACAGGGGTCTATGGCCAACTGCTAGCAAGGAAACAGGGGTTTCTACCCCATAATTGCAACAAACCAAATTCTTTCATTGGTGGTGGGAATGAACTTGAGAGATGACCCTGACCTTCAGCTAAAAGCACAGGTGGCCAACTCCTTAATTTCAGCCTTGAGCTTGAGCCCCTGAGCAGATAACCCAGCCATATAATCCTAGATTTCTGATTTAAAGAACTGTGAGGTTAAAAAAAAAAAAAAATGTTGTTTTAAGTTGCTAAGTTTGTAGCAATTCATTTATCCAGCAACAGACAACTAAAACAGTCAAAACATCTGGGTAATTTATTGCTGCACCCATCATATCCTTAGATAAGAGGGAGCATTTCATAGCTCTGAAACATCAATTTGTCAATTAACCTTTAAAACAAAGGTTCACTCAAGTGTTGGTTGAAAAACATAAGCCTTTTGTTTTCTTTTGAGAACAGTCTCCTAAAAGTCAGTAGATTACTGTATTATTCATGGTTTCTTTATAGCCTTTTAAACTAATGGTTGGTGTCCTTAGTAGGGTCTGTTAATGTATTAATGTTTGTTGGATTCCATAAAATGACAGTTGGCCTCTGAAATATTCAATAAAATGAGGTTTCTATACCAAACACTTAGAGAAACATCTAAGAGAGTATTAGATGTTTCAAACAAAATAGTAATATGAATCCAGGGTGATGATCACTTCACAATGTTTATGTGTATATCAAAATATCAAATTGTTTACTTTAAATATATACAATTTACATTTGTTAATTATATCCCAATAAAGTTGAAAAAATGCTATTGCGTTATTTAAAAATACATAGAAGCATAGATTTCATTATTAATGGCATTGCTTTACAGAGCAAATGGGTGACTTCTTAATTTGTAAATTCTATAATATAATTTTGATTATGCTAACTGCAAGGTTGCAGTTTTCAAAAATGGAAACAAGGCTTTTCATAAACATGTATAAACTATAATAAAAATGCTATAGAAAACATTAATATTTTAGTGGTGAAAGGATGAGCATTATTTTGTTTAGCTTTCAATGGTGAAACACATATTAAGATACAAATCATGTCACAAGTTATTTGCAGCATGAGAATAGAATCAATATTTTGATTAAATAAATTAAGATAATAACCTTAATGAGCAGTAAGCTAAACTACCAAAACGGATTGAGGAATAGATGCATTTCTACAACCTGCAAATGTATATGCTTCTATTGCTTCCTGTGACTTAAACATAAATAAGGTCTTTATAGCTCAAGAATTATTCCTGATAAATATGCTCCTACTTTGCCTTTGTTAGTTCCATATTCCTTAAAAAATAACGTTTCTGTTTTGTTTGTTTGTTTTAAAAAAAATTAAAAACAGTCCAATAGACCTATCAAGAAGCTTTGGATTTTACACACATTTAATTTTTCATACCCCTTCTATTCAGTCTCTAGGGAATGATCTATTCTACAATCACATTCAGGCAGTAAGAACTCAGTTACATACTAACTTAGAGTCTAAAGAATGTCTTGAGAATCACATTAACATATTTATTGTGGATTCTGCAGCTGCAATTTATTTTAATTATTGTTCTATTTGCCATCCAGATAAATAAGCAGTAGGCATTGATGATTAATCTATGAACTCAGTTTTACACAACTTTAAGAATGGCTTTTTGAGAATAAAGGCCTCAAAATACCCTTCCAGTAGTATTTTTAGTTCTCCAGAATAAATGTGCCTTGATTCATTTGAGGTAATCAAGTAGCACTTCTCAAATCAAACTAGATGGCCATGAGTTTGAAGATGTGAATGGTATTCCTGTAGAAAATACCCCATGACAACCTATTCTTTACAAAAAAGTCACTAAGCAGATGGCACTGATATTTTGTTGCCGTTCCAATAAAGATTAAAATGATAGTAATAGAGGTTATTAAAAATGTAATGAATTCTGGGGTTTTGTTTTATTATTATTTTTCCAAAATAGAAGCATATTTTAAGTTCATTGTCACATATATCTCATAGTTTATTCTTATCTAGGTACTGAATTTTATGCAAACAATATGCTATTATTTTCTAATTGTATTATGTATTAGTTATGCTCCTGACCCCAGAGCCTTTTATTTAGCAGGTGATATAAATTAATCCATCATTTAGGAGTATGGTTCAGGATTCAGCAATGTATTTGAATGTGTGCTATTGCCCAGAAACATGAGATTTTTATATAAAGCCAAAAGTTTTTATAACATATAGATTGTTATTCATAGCAATGGTTTTCACTGCCAAACATGAGAGATGTCTGGTAGCCTTTGTTTATTTTCTGAGCATGAAATCACACCAGTACTGCTTGTTCCTAAGGCAGGAGCTCAACAAAAATGGTGAAAATCCACATACTTTCTGGGGTCAAGGGAAGAAATGAGCCCACACATAGACACCCGTTGACTCTTGTTAGCTTCACCTGCACCTGCAGCCACATTTTATCCTTAAGTAAGAAATAGATTAGTTCTTTGTCCTTAGACACCTTCTTTCTCAAAGAGTTATTCTTAATGTTGTGTAAAAGAGTCCATAGATTAATCATCTATGCCTACTGCTTATTTATCTGAATAACAAAGAGAACAAAAAATATGAGAAAAATCACTGCCACAGAATCCACAACAAATATGTTAATGGATTCTCAAGACACCCCCTCTATAGCTTTTTATAACTTCAAGTTATATTTTGAATTTAATAATGGAGAAAAAAATGTTAAAAAAATACATTCTGTAGGCCGGGCTCGGTGGCTCAGCCTGTAATCCCAGCACTTTGGGAGGCCGAGGCGAGAGGATTGCCTGAGCCTGCAGGTTCGCGACCAGCCTGGGCAACTTGGCGAGACTGCCTCTCTGCAATAAATCAAAAATTAGCCAGGCGTGGTAGCTCTGGCTACTGTAGTTCTGGCTACTTGGAAGGCTGCAGAGGAAAGATCACTGGAGCCCGGCAGGTCAACGCTGGGGTGACCATGAGCGTGCCACTGCTCTCCAGGCTGGGCAACAACAACACCAAAAGCATTCTGTGGAATCTACCAGGTAGTACTGAGTCAGCACTGAATTATCTCTAATATCCTCACCTATGTTTCTATGTCCAGTGATGTCTTATAGAACTTTCTACAATAGCTGAATGTTATTTATCTCAGTTGCCCAATAAAATAGCCACTAGATCTTCAAATTTAAATTTATCAAACTAAAATGAAAATTTTAGTTTATTTTACATGTGACTAGTGGCTACCAATTTGGATCAAGAATGAGACTCTTCTTAGAGATACTTATACCACATATCACTTATTGAGCCCTGATCTTGTACCAGCTAGTTTATCACTTCTCCCACAAATATTTATTGAGAATCTATTTTGTACCACGAATGCAAGATCAGGGACTGAGTATATTGGAAAGGAATAGGACTGTTCTTAGAAAAGGTGGCCAAGCAAGGTCTCTCTGAGAAAGTGATCTTTGAGTGTCACTGTAGGCTGAATTGTGTCCCCCACCAAAATTCATGTTGAAGTTCCAACCTTTCAGAACTTCAGGATGTGACCTTATTTGGAAATAAGGGTTTTTACAGATTAATTAAGATGAGATTATATTGGAGCAGGTTGGGCTCTACTCCAATGTGACCAGTCTCCTTGTAAGAAAGGGAAATTTGAACACAAGACACGTACTGAAAGAAGACTGTGAAAACATGGGGAGAATGCCATCTATAAGACAAGGAAGGGATCTGGAACAGATTTTTCTTCACAGCCCTCAAAAGGAACCAAACCTGACAACACCTTGCTCTTAGAGAGCAAGGTAAGGTAATGAATTCCTGTTGCTTAAGCTACCTGCTTGTGGTACTTTTTAATGACATCTCTAGCCAACTAATACAAGCAGAGTCTTGAATAAGGAAGCCATGTGAATTGTGCCTGCCATTTAATCCTCATAGCTACCCTAAGAATTAGACAGATTAATTTGTCAGATGAGAATTTTGGGTTTAAAATTTTGAAGTAATTAGCCTGAGGAAATTTTGCTGTTATATGGCTGAGTCAAGATAAAAATCTAAGCTGGCCTGTCTCCTAAGCCTGAACGTCTTCTTAATACCACTCTCTTTAACTGCTTCGACTTAACTTTTCCTGAACTCACCCATATCTATCTCAATGACAATTAAATAATTTTACATGTGAATAAATTTGACTAACTATATGGTTATGGCCATATTGTAGGGTTTTGGTTCAATTAGGTTTTAAAATCTAGCAGACGTATCTTATTTGGTTTTTTGTTTAAAACTAATTCTATGTTTGATTGTCACATTCACCTGTAAATATTAGCCTTTGAAGTATGGAGATACATACATACATACATACATACATACATATATATATATATATACACACACACACACATACATATACATATACATACATACACACATACATTTACATACATGTATAGATGCATATATGCACATATACATCTATATATAAAATATATGCCATTTTACATTTCACATTAATATAAAGTGTTATGCAAAATTCACAGTACTCTTCTCTTAACCTTGTATCCCATCACCTTCTTTTGTTTTTTATGTGTACAGGTTGATACTCATTCTGCTTCAGCAGGCAACTACTTGCTCAAAATCATATTTTCATGAGGACAGACAATTCTCTTATTAATGAATGAGTGGGTGTATTCATAGACTCTCACTTGTCAAAGAGACTTTAAAGGACTCTTTCTTAAGAGTGGAAGAAGCTGATTTCTGAAAATATACGTTCAACAATTGCTCTCCTGAAAATAAGTGTAGCAAAAAGTCCTTATGAGAAGATGGCCCATGATTTTGTTTGCTCAGTTGGTGAAAAGAAGCCACTTAATTGGCAGAAACATTTCCCCAAATGAGACCTGACTTTAATCAAGCAATGCCATCTGTTCAATGAGTGGCAAGGTCACAACTTTTATAACAGGAATAGCATATAATGTCTGAAATTAACATACAAAAATCCAACTGCTGCCAACCCTAAGCAAACCCACCCATGCTTTAGGAAGCATGTACATGTCTGTTAGCTCCTGATGACCTTTGATTGGTCCTCATTCTGCTATGGATGAGTTGTAGACTCTTGACTGTATCACTTAACTTTTGGGGGGCTCAGTTTACTCCCCAGAAGCGCAGCTAATAATTTCTATGTCTCACGTATGTAGTAAGAATAAAATGAGAGCATAATTGTGAAGGTACTTTGTGAACTGTAAAGTGGAATGTAAGCAAAAGGCAGAATTTTTCGAACTGCAAGTAGTGGCTCCTAGAATAAAAAATTATTCTGAAATTGTTTTTGATGACTTATTTTTAACCAAGCACAAGGTCAGTCACTTTACTTGTGTTATCTCATTTCATCTCATTTTATCTATCAGTTATGTATTACTACTGTTGCCATTTTGCAAAAAAGGAAACTAGTGCTTAAACAGCTTAGTGAGTTGCCTAAAGTTATCCAGCTAGTAAATGATAGACAGTGAATTTGAACCTAGGCTGATCACACTCCAGAGCCTATGTTCTTAATAATATTTCTCCCACCCTCTACCCACTACCGCAACAACAACAAAACATAAAACAACTTTTTAAAAACAAAAACAAAAAAATTATATTACTAAGATAACTTATTTGTTTTTGTTTGTGGAGACAAGGACTTTAAGATTGTTAATTTTTAAAATTTAAAAAAATAGTGTAATACATATAAATACACAATTATCTATATGAAATCAAGACATATTGAAAGCCATAAATATTATTTAATATGGAATATTTTAAAAGACTATTCTGCTATCCATTTCAAAGACCCATCTTTTAGATATGGCAAGTAACCATGGAAACACCGACACTGTCAATATTATTTAGCTGTCTTTTTAAGAATTCTCCACTAATCTTTGTGTGCAGATACTTAACCAAATAAAATGGTTCATATTACGTGACTTAATGTCATTACCCATGCCAATTAAATTTTGTAATAGAAAAGATCTGAGAATATAGGAAGGATGGATGGAAAACAACAAAGAAATTTTGTTCTGAAATCAACAAAGTGATTTCAGAAAGGATTAGGTCTGATTAATTGTGTTTTTATTTTTTCTGGCAATGATTATAAGATATTTACTGAGGCAATTAATGATCATATAGTAGAAAACAAAGAAACTCTTAATATATCACATTAGATAGAATTTAATAAAAGGATTTCTGTAAAAAATGATGAATAGCCCATCACTATCCAAATGTATGTAAATTGCAAAGCTGCTAGTAGGGGTATGTGGGCGTGCTTAAACACATAAATATTGGGCTTTGTTCTCTCAAGGTTTTCAAAAGAGGAAGAAAGAAAAACTGACTTGCTGACTGAGCAAGTCTATATGTAATATCAGGTCCCACCACCATTAAAAGAAAAAAATAATTCATCATAAATGCTGCTTTAAAGACAGTGAAGAACCCAACATAACTGTTTGAGAATAACTAACTCCTATCAGGAACCTTAACAGAAAGGCACAGAACTTAACATGAGGGCAGCAGTGTTCTCCCAGTTCCCCTCAGCCTCTCACTCCTTACAGTATCACTTTTCTTTGGCCTTAAAAGATATGTTTGAATGTACCCCATATCTTTATGATAAATAAATAAATAAATATAAATATAAAGGAAGGGCATTAGCTTTAAATAGAGGGAGTATGCCATCAGCGATCAAGGACAATGTGGTGTTTTATATTAGATTCTACAATAATTTTACTTGAAAAAAATGAAACAGACATGGAATGTCACAAGGCCCCAATTTTCACAACTTTTAGGACATTAGTAAATTTGTTATATGGCATTTCATGGATGCTGAGATATATGGTTTTGGTTGTCACAAATTTTTGCCAAAATTTAATTTTTTAATATTAATATTATCAATGATTTCTCAAATTATTAAATAAATGTAGAATACTAATTCAATGACTATTGTATAATGTATTGATATAACGCATTCCTCTTTGGGATTTTCTTTTTTTTGTTGTTCTATTATAAACAATACTGTAATGAACAGTTTTTTAATATATTGACTCATCTATCTGAGATACCTTAAGCTCCCATAGGGGAGAGAAAGTCTGTGTTTTGGAAAGATAACTGATGTTTTAGAATGATTGTTCTTGGTGGTGGCAACAGCTTGGTTGACGGAGAGAAGACTAAAGACTGAGAAGCCCATGACCTAAACTCAGGCAATGGTAACAGAAGTACAGATGGGGAAGAGAAGAAAAGACATGCGCCTGCAGTTCCGGCTACTTGGAAAGCTGAGGCGGCAGGATCGCTGGAGCCCAGCAGGTTGGGGCTGTGGTGGGTGGCCGGGAACGTGATGCTGCACTGCACTACTCCAGTCTGGGTGACAGAGTGAGACCAACTCAAAAAAGAAAAGAAAAGAAAAGAAAAGATGTTCAGAAGGCAGAACCAACAGGATGTGGAGACAGATCCACATGGGGCAGAGGAGAGAGTTGAGGAGAAAGAAAAGTCACAGGTGACCTGAAGGCGTCTATCTTGACCACTGGGGAGTAGATAATGAGTTCCAAATTGAACATGCTGAGCCTGAGGTGCCTTCCAGGCATCCTAGTAAAAATGGGCAAGGACACAGAACTATATAGAGTCCCAGGACATTGACCTACACACACAAGACAAACACAATGAAGTCTAGTTTTACAGTACTTCATAATATTTGCTTTATTATGCCCATCTGCTTGCTTCCATTACCTCCTCCTTTCACCCTCCCCATTTTAAGTATAAAGAACGTGCCTGTGTGTGTGTGTTACAGGGAAGGGATTATGTAGGAATTTTCTTTGACTGTTGTCCAAATTCACTGCACTTGATGTTACAGCTCTATTTTTTGTAGCATTAATGTTTCAAACTTAAAGAACATCTTTAGTTTTATTACAGAAAACACTGGTTCAAATCTGCAAATCCAAAACTAGAGTGCATATGAAAATATATTATTTGAAAGTAACAATCAATGACCCCACTGAAAAGTAAACATCATTATACCAATGTCCAGTATTTACAGTATCTAGTCTATTTTTAAAAAAGATTTACACATACATAAGACATTTGATTCCTACCATAACCTTGGAAGGTACATGCTTTTTTTTATTACCAATCCACAGATGAAAGGAAACTGAAGTTCTGAAAAACTGAACTTTTCTGTTTGTTTCATAGCTGGTAAATATCCAAACTGGGACATGAACCCTGGCTTTCAGACTCTGAGGCCAGAGTTCTTCCCAACCACTTCAGCTTGCTGCACTAAATAAATGAGTAATAACTCTTTACTGCCTCTTTCTTCTCTTCTTTTACTCCTCCGTCCTCTTCTAATCAAGATGCTTTACGTTTTTAATTCAAAATGCATCTCATTCTTACAGAAAAGGTTTCAAGTCATTTCCTGAGAACTGATACAAGTGACTGTGTGTTACCATAGTGAACTGGAACACAACACTTTCCAGCAGTCCCCACTGTGGACACACAGCTCACTACCCCGTGGACAGAGCTTCCACCCTGGCTGACTCTCACCCTGTGTCCACCCCTTGGAAGCTAATGTCATACATGTCCTTCTACTACATTCTTCAGTCACCTTCAATCCATAAAATCTTGCCTGGTAAGTATGTGTGCTTGTTGGAATTATTACATTGTCACCTCTTACGCTAAAATAAAAAGATTTTTGAGCATGCCTCTTTCTCAATACTGTTCTTTAAGAATTTTTCACAAGGTCATTATCATTCTTTAACAACATAATTCAGATTTAAAGCAATTTTATATCTCTTTCCCTCTCCTTCATTCTCAAAGATTTATAGACAATTACTCCCATATAATGCTACTCAGAAGCCACATTTATTTTTCAGTTTTTAAGACTGAATCTGACTTGAAAGCATTTATTTTACCAGTTCAGTTTCCTTACTCTTGAAGGTTAAAATGACTTTTTCTGGCTTCCTAATTTATTATAAGAAAGACATTGTAACTGTGACAGGGGAGATCTAACCAAGATAAGCACAAAAATAATCTGGTCAAACTCAGTTTTTACTTTTGGCTGAAGGCTGTTTATTTCATGTTTAATGTTACTTTTTAAAAAAATGTCATCTTATTGAGCCACAATAAAGATAAAATAAACTGCATATATGTAAAGCATACAACTTGACAAATCTTGACAAATGTATATACTAGTAAGAACATCACCACAAACAAGGTAATGAACACATCCATCATTCCCGAGCTCTCAACTTTTCTTGTGTTCCTTCAGAATCTCTTCTTTCCCCTCTACCTCCCTATATTACTGAAAGGAAGACTCAACATTGTGAAAATAAAAATTTCCTCAAATTTTTCTGTAAGTTTAATTTATTTTATCAAAAATCACAACATGAATCTTATACAATGTGACAAAACTATCCAGAAAAAAGATCCTTAAAATGAGTTGTTATACATAAGAAAGTAAGAAAAAGATGAACATATTAAAACTCGGCAAAGTTCATAGGTAGAGAATGCCCATCTCCCTAAGGTGACTGATAAACAAATTGAAATCTAACTCGTAATCAAAGAAATGACAAAATAACAGACATGCTTTTATATTATCGGCAAAGATTTAAAAGATCATACCAAGAATTGAAGTGGGCTTTTGAAAACAGATACCAATGTATTGCTGAAAAAAGTTGTGCACATTTTTCTGTAACTATTGCAATATTAAATGTACATTATCTTTGACCTAGTAACCTGTCTAGAAACTAGTAGTGAGAAAATAGTTAAATAAAAGTGAATAATGACAACAAATTGGGCATACTCTAAATGTCTGTCAATAGTAAATTGGTTAAATACATCATGGTTCATCTAGATGATGGAATCATTGGCGGTCATTCAAATGGAGAAGTTCATCAGTATGAATTAGGTAGAAAGAAAAATTGTGAAGGAGAAAGGAAATATGTACAGAATGATTTCTTTTCTATTGTATAGAAAAATATTCCAGTGGGGCTTTGCATGTATAGAAAAAACTTTAGAAAGAACTATAGAACATTTAACAGATGTTTTCTCTGAGACTGGGAGTAAAAGTACAATTTTCACTTTTTATTTTTTGTATGTATATCTATATATACATATATTTTTAATTTTACTAAGAAATATTTACTACTTTTATAATTTAAAATATTTTCATTCAAATTACAGTATGTATATATTCTTTTTGACTTTATATAGTTTTCCATATCCCTCTAAATAAATATACTAAGAAAAAATTCTAAAAAATATACTACAAAATCCTGAGAGTTATTCTATAATTACAAGTAGTTTGGCGAAAACTTTTTGTTCATCTGAGTTTTCTATTTTTTAAAATTATAAGTTGTGTAACAAAATACTTCTAATAAACTTAATCTGTTTAGTAAAATCAATGTAATAAAAAGTCATTTAAACAGTAGAAAATAATCTGTACATTTTTTTTTTAATGCCTACAATATAATAAATATGGTCACTGGGGAGACTTCTGCTTCCTGCCAAAAGAAGTCAGATTTATGCTCCCTTGTGGAAAAAAAAAACGGGCAAAAAGTAGCAAGTCTAGATGCTACCGAGACATCTACTTATTCTGTACCCCGGTGCAATGAATTACTTTGAAAAGTCTTGGCAATTTTCTCTACTAGATCAAAGTTTTCCTAACAAATGACTATTTAATCATGATTTATTACTCAAAGAAACTATAATTCACTAATAATACACAAGACCACGGACCAAGGTCTGCTTCCCTCCCCAGTGCCAATATGACCTGTCATCTTTAGAAGGTATATCAATGTTATGAACTCCAAGAAGAAAAGTGTTACATGACAAGAGAGATGCAATAATGCATGGAGTAGTGTCTCGGGAATCTAGAACACACCTTGGCTTAACTGAACATGAAAGGCTACTCTTCCAGTAGGACATTTGTAGGAAAACAGGAAAGCCAGGTGGCTTAAAGGTCTGAGCTTTATCTACATCGTGGTTGTGTGTGCGTGTTTTCTGAATCAGCAAATTGTCAGTGGGACAAACTTATCTATATTGACCACTTATTTGAGGTAAAATAGTATCTTGGCAGCCAGCTGAAGGGAGTTTTGGTATGGCATTTGTCTAAGTAATGTATTATTGATCTACAGTTAAACTGATCTGAAGGTCAGACTTCTAGGATTTCTCTCAGTGTCACATTGTGAATCAATTGTTGTCTTTTAGGAATGGCTATATCAGAGGGTCCTGACTCATCTTCAGCCAGAACAACAGGAACAAACCTGGTATTACAGTACATGGGCCACAAATATGACAAAATTAGTGTCTCTATATTTTGTCTTGCAGATTGTTCCTGAATTATGGTCCCACAGTCATGCTGCATTGCTCACTCAAAGTTTCTATATTGAGAGAGAATTTAAATAACCCACTTGTTTACACTGGAACTTAGTTCATAGTTTTTTTAAAAAGCTTTTTAAATTTTTTTTTTTTTATTTTTTATTTTGAGTCAAAGTCTTACTGTCGCCCAGGCTGGAGGGCAGTGGCATGCTCACAGCCACCACAGCCTCCACCTGCTGGGCTCAGGCAATCCTTCTGCTTCAGCCTTCCAAGTAGCTGGAACTATAGGTATGTACCACTATGCTGGCTAATTTTTCTTGAGTTGTTGTAGAGATGAGATCTCGCCAAGTTACCCAGACTGGTCTCAAATCCATGGGCTCAGGCAATCACCTCATTTTGGCTTCCCAAAGTGCTGGGATTACAGGCATGAGCCACTGCACCCAGCCCAGTTCAGTTTTTCTTATTACTGTTTTTTTTAGGTTTTTCGAATGAAATATCCTGCCTATTGATATTTAAGCTTACATAATTTTTATTTCTTATGTAAACATATGTGTGTGTTTTAATCAAAAACAATAGTAGATTCTCAGCTTCTTGAGGACTATACTGAAAAACCTAATGGATAATTCAGATTACAAATAGCATACCCTACTTAGTGAATTGGATTTTCATCTCATTATCACAGAAAGCTATTTGGTGTTTTAAAATAAACCAGGGGGAACATTTCACATGAAAGGGATTACTTCTTCTTATGCAAGTTAAAATATTGGAAAACGAATATTTAAAGCCTACTGGAGCCCACCTATCTCTCAAAAGATTTTTGAGACTATTTAATGACCAGAGTGATTTAAAGAAGTAGTGTAATGTGTGAAATACTGGCTACCAAAAAGAACTTATAGAGGAGAATTCATAAAAGAACTTCTAAGAAATACCCACTGAGAAATGGTGCTGAACTCTAGGAAAAATAGAACTATTTTTGTACAACTGTAAGGTCAGCTTCTTTGTTTCCTTAGGCAAGCAGATTTCCTGTGGTCTAGAATTTTTCCTGCCTACCACAGAGGTAGATTTACTGTGAAGTTAGGAAGGGTGAAGCTTCAGGGACCCTGGGTTGCCTGAGCCCCTGTGCAAAGCTCTGGAAATGATTCTAGCAGAGGGCTGACATGCTCATATGCTTTTGGAATTGTGCAAGTATGGGACATTTTAACTGCAGATATTGAGATCAATGTTTAACACTGATTTTGCCTCTATCATGCTTTCTCCTTGGACTAGGTGACATTGTGGTAACTGTGGACCTTTTGGGGATCTGACTAACTGGAAGTTGAATTCAAGTTATAATTAAGTCTGGGCATGGTGGCTCACACCTATAATCCCAGCAGTTTGGGAGGCAGAGGCAGGGGGAGGATTGCTTGAGCCCAGGAGTTCAAAACCAGTCTGGGAAACATACCGAGACCTTGTCTCTACAAAAAGTTAAAAAATTAGCCAGGCATGGTGGCAAACACCTATAGTCCCAGCTACTCAGGAGGCTGAGGTGGGAGGGTCAGCTGAGCCCAGGAGGTCAAGACTAAGGTGAGTCATGATCATGCTGCTGCTTTCCAGTCTGGGTGACAGAGTGAGACCCTAACTAAGTTAGTAAATATGTATAAATTTTGTGATGTGTATAGAATATCAGTTTATTAATTTTAAAAAATTTTTTTTGAGTTGGAGTCTCACTCTGTTGCCAGGCTGGAATGCAGTGGCACACTCATGGCCAACCCCAGAGTCGACCTTCTGGGTTCTGGCAATCCTTCCACCTCAGCCTTCCAAGCAGCTGGAACTACAGGCACGCACTACCACACCCAGTTAATTTTTGATTTATTGTAGAGACGAGGCCTTGCCAAGTTTTCCAGGCTGGTCTCGAACCCATGGGCTCAGGCAATTCCTTCACCTCGGCCTCCCAAAGTGCTGGGATTACAGGCTGAGCCACCAAGCCTGGCTAGCTTTATTACTTTTTAAATTTGTTGTGATCTCTTATGCTCTAAATAAGTATCCAATTGTTATATTTAATAAATATTCTAATGTTGCATCCATTTTTCTGGATTGTGGGTTTTCTGGATTGTGGGTTTCTCAAGTTGATAACACCTCAGATGTCACAAAACTCGGACCCAGCCCTCTTCAACCACTACAGTCACCCTAATACATAGAGTGAGTGGTCACTTCCATTATATTATGGCTAAATACCAAAATGAACACAAATCTATTAAACTCCAAATTGTGATATTCAGCATTTTTAGGAAACTGAGTCTGGTGGACACCCAGAAGTAGAATTAAGCCAAGTGCAATGGCCAAACAATCAATCAACAAAATAAGACCCTTTACATTAAAAAGTACCCTTTTCTTGATTACACTGATATAAAAATATTTGATTTTTATATAACATGTTGAATTTAACTTGCATTATAAGTGCTGGTTACATATGAATTGTTCTCCAGAAATATATTTCTAATATATTGCTATATATATATATATATATAACCAGATCTCAGGTTCTCAATATATAGCAACACATTTTGCACTTGTTTGGCTAAATATTAACAGGCATATAAGCTGTGAAAGACATCATGATAGGCTTTGTATATTTCCTACAAAAAGTAATGCATAAAATTTGTAAACAGTGTATTTCACAAGTTTGTCATACTTGTTCAGCTCCATAACCCTTACTACAAAAGCATATAATTCAGCATATTCACAGCTTTCAAATTGTGTAAACTTCATTTAGTTTAGGGAATTACACAAATAACACATGATTAGATAGTTACTACAGAGCTGGTATTACAGAAAATTTTTGTTTACTAATGTATATGTTAATATTGGTAAACTAAGGCCAAATACAAAAATTAAACATAACACCAACCAAACATTTACTAGTAAGGATAAGATTATTATTTTTAAAACTAAATTTTTATCTGATTAAGACCTGTATGATTCATGCTATCATATCTTAGCTTTCTTTGGAGGTTATTTGTATAAATGCATTTTAAATTTGTTTTTGAAATCAGAGATTCTTCATGTTTTTTTAAAATAAAAAAAGCTACTTTAAACATGCATATACCTGTTTAAATACACATGCAAACTCTGCAGGTTAAAACACACTTTAAAGAATGAAAATTAAGCTGTGTTTTCTACCATATCATTTACATGTACAGAAGATGGCAGATAAGATTGAAAAAAAATCGGAGATTGAAGGTTTACAGAAAAAAAGTGTTTTGATATTTTTATTGTGAAAATACTTTAAGGAAGTATTCAGAAGAAAAATATTATATCATGTGATTACATAAATGTGTTCACATTAAAAATCTCAATATTTTGTAAAGGTTTGAATTAAAATTAATTTAGGAAAGAATTTTGCCTTTAAAACACTTAATGAAATTATTAAACAAAAAACTTAATATAATTTTATTTCTACAAATCCTTGCAGAAAAAGATATATGTATAATGAGATAGAACTAAATTAGTGATTCTCAACCCAGAATCAGTACCCTGTAACAGGAGTATGAATGTGATTCCAATGGCACACATATCTCTAAAATTAAATGAAAATTCTCTGTGTGATTTTTGTTGCCAGATCTGGTTAAACTCTCAGAGGATTCCAGAACTTGTAAAAGAGTAAAAAAACATAAGCCTAACCTAATTTATTTTCCAAGCAGAAAATAAATTTCACTAAGAAAAACAAAACGAATTTCTAATCGTGTTAGTAATGACCCAATCTCACCCAAGCATCACAAGACAAGGAGAAAAAAAAATTCCAAGGATTCACTAATTTTAAGGAACAAAGAGCTCAGGAGACATTCACTGAACAATTCCCAAAGTGCCCATGTGTGAGCAATGTGAAAATAATTCTAAAAATACTATTCAGTGACTTCTCAATAGTTCTGCAAAATACCAGACTAAAAAACAAGGTGTTTTTCCAAGTCAGATTCAAATATGGTTAACATTTTCATTACATAATAGTTGTGAATAGACTTTCAGTTTATGGATACTATACCTATGAGCTGTTGCAGTCATTAAAGAATAAAGAGGATGGTTAATTATTAATTTATTGTAAGGTTATGAAAACTCCCTTGAATGTTAATGACTAAACACAGTAACTGATAGGCAACATTTGAGCCAACACTGACCGCAAGCCTTCTTCTAAAGTCTGCTGTTCAAGACGTCATATCAGAGGTGCAGCAAGACAAAAAAATTCTCAAAAACTGTCATAAGAGGTATTATTGAAGCAATTTATACATCTAACCCCAAACTGAAAAGTAGAGAGTAATAGAGGAAAATATGACTTGTGTTCAGTTGTATTATCAAGGCACAGAGAGATTATTAGAATTATTTTATATCTTTCCAGTGACATGCCTCATACCAAGACAAGGAAGTGGCAGGAACACAGAATTTAGCACAAAGCATACTTTTCTAAAAATGAGTCCCAGGCAACAAGGAAAGAGCTTGTCTCATGAGTTGATGCTCTCTTCCAAAAAGGCAATTTTAAGCATCAAGAATATACTGAGTTGGATTTCTACACTGAGTGGGAAGTTGGATTCTTATATTTAGGAGATCCCTGTCAGTACTTACATTCTATGATTCTCTGGTTTATTAAGAATAACCGCTCACAACTACAGAAAACACAACCTGATAAAGGGCAGCGGCCCAATAACTCCCTTAAATAGTTATCAGTGAATGCTAAATGTGAAGTAAAGAAACAGAGAGGTCATTGTAGAGGAAGTTGTGCATGAAACACGGGATTTTACCAGTTGCCTTAGTGTATTTTGAACCACAGTCCAATTACTTTCCTCTCTGAAAAGATATGAGGAAGAGATTAAAGCTCCTCAAGGCGACCCCATCATAAAAATCCAAAGCGTTTTCATACTTTGGAAATGTGCTTGCATGTAGAAGTGTGAGCAGAGGGAGAAATCTGAAGTGATAAGAAAAAGACGTAAGCAGGGGCAGAGTGGTGAATGGCCTTCAAGATAAGGATAAGTAATTGAAATTGGTTAGGAAAGCAATAGGGAGCCAGTAGAAGGAATTGAAATGATGAGTAATGGGAAGTTAGAAGATTAGAAAAGCTAGACAGATTACCTTGTGAGGCAGGATTTTGAAATGATTAGCGAGGGTAATGGCCAGAAAGGAGATTGTAGATAGGAAACCAAAAGACAAGGATGGATAGATCTATTCCCAAAACAGTAATAATACCTTCACGAGGCCCCAAGAGGCAGTTTGTTAAATAGCAAAAATGAGGAAGCTTGGGCATGACATAACATTGATCCAGGATGGCATGTATACATGCCACTCTTGGTTGGTGGTATCAGTCAGAAAATGTAGGCTGCATGAATGAAGAAAAAAGCTTACTTATATTCCCATATAAAATAATCATTTAAAATCACCACTGTGGAAAAAGATTTAGCATCAGATTACAAAATGTTGATGGGTTTTGCTATAGAGTTTCTAAAGAACTGCTTAGACTTTTGTCTATAAGTTTTTTTTAAAAGATCATCGGTTCTGAGGGTCTGAGAATGAAAATCAAAATTCTTTATTTTGAATTAGTTTACAATTTACAGAAGGTTTTACATGAAAAATACAGTCAAGCAAATACTGCAAATAACATGCAATTTCAAAGAGGAAAAAAATTAAGTACTTTTCCTTCCATTTTTTTGAATTAGATTCAGCAACATGATTAACTTTTACCCACATGTTTTTAGAACTAAGACGAATAAACGAGGAGTAGTTCAATTTAGAACACTTTTCTTTTAGTAAATCTAACATTTATGGTAGTCAATAAAAGAATTGCTCTTTTAGTCACAGAAAAGCCTCACAATCTCTTTTAATTCTTTTATTCTCTTGATTGATGCAAATTATCTCTAGAGGGAATTAATTTTAATAGTGAAATAAGGAGGCAGAAGATGCAGAAATCAATGCCTTAAGCTATCTCTGTGTATCTGCAAGGGATGAATATGTATTGTTCTGTACAGTCAGTAACAGGTATCCTGAATTGACTGAGGAGCAATTTGAAAAAAATCCACAGAAATTTTAAAAAACTTAGCAGCCTTTAGTCAACATGCATTCTTAAGAACTATTTAAGTGACACTTTGAAATGTCTTGTAAAACAACGTAGAAGAACAACTTTAAGTACCTAAGACGATTTCTGGTTAGTAGTTTCTATACTATGTTTAATTGCACAGTTCATCTTTTATAGTGCCTTGATTTTAAAAAATACAGTTCTTAATAAACAAGGTCATTGTGTTGCTAATAAATGAGGTTATTCTGCTGCAAATTTGAAATTTTGATTTCATATGTCCATGCATTAGCTAGCTTCTCTACAGTCTGATGTTTTGTGGATACATCAAAAGCCATGCAAAAGCTAAATATGAAGAAAAAAAAAAAAAGGAACTAAACACCCAACCAAATGACAGCCCAGCCCAAACAAGTATATTGTAGTTTTTAAAATGTGCCATCTTCATACATTGGTAAATAAATTTTTATTTCATAAAAATAGTAGTTAAATGAGAACAAAATTTTTCAAATCGATGTACTGTTTTGTTACCAATTTCTAATACAGATAAGAAAGATCTTTGATGTCACATTTAGTAGGTGCTTAATAAATAACCTTTATTCTTTTCTTTTCTCAAAACAGAAGGAAAAATAATTTTATCTAAACTTTGCTTCTGACATTCTACCTGGCTGCCAGGATGCTAGCTAGTATCATATAGATAGGGACTGTCACAGGGAATACTTGGATCATCATGTACAAGGGGGACTCCCAAAAAACTGGAATTATCTTTTGGAGGGCGGGCCCCTTGTAGTATAGTTGGAATTTGTTCCTCTGGAGCAGTCAATCAAAGTTGTGTTTTTTTTTTCATTAATCAGTATTTTTTATTATGGTTTTGTGGGGTACAGTTAACGGTTAGGTGTACAATTATGTTTCATTCAGGCACCCTGTTGATAAGAGGTGTTTTCCCATCCCCCGACAGATATTTGTTACTGTTAATCCCAT